>NC_137001.1:2523196-2715696 GCF_032717465.1 Coenobita brevimanus
AGGGCCTTACAAACTACCACCCACCAACGAGTCTCCACCGACCACCCATTCATCATTTTGACTCCTCCTGTAGCCAATATGATGGTTGCCTTAGCCCTAGACCTGCTTCAGAAACTCCACGCGACCATTGAAGCAGTTGCTATCAACGTCGCCTCCCACTTCGGATCCAAAGCCCACCCTAACCAAGCATCCTCCAACAAGGAAAGAAAAAAAAAAGGAAAAAAAATCACCACCACCACCCCCACACCGCCCACACACACACCACCCCACCACACGCTCCCTCTCCAGCCCACCTGTACATGTAAACCAAGTCTACCCTCCCCAAATGCCTCAATTAATTCTCTTCCAACCCCACCCCCCACTCCACCCTTGCCATCACAGAGTCCCTCATTCCCTGCCACTATTGCTTCCACCGTTACCATTCCACCCCACCACGAAGCATGGGTTACACTCACCAGACCCTCAGGTACATCAGTCCTTTTTTTCACCGTCCATCCCCACCGGACCCCTATCATCCTGCCTAGTCTCTCCCACTTTCCTCCCCCCCCACGCCCACCAAATACGTATTGCCAATCTCGCCACAACACCTTTAACCCTGCCTCGAGGTCTCATCATCGGTGACACAGAAGAGGCAGAGCCATGTCCAACACCACCCCAATCACCCCACCCTCCCCAACATACCACCACATCTCTCCCCTGCCCAGTCAAACAGCCTCCACCAACTACTCCTGGACTTCCAGGACTTATTCTCCGTCGGCCCGACCGATCTTGGCCATACCACCTACCTAAGCCACGAAATTCACACTACAGGACCTCCCATTCGCCAACCATCTCGCAGAAAAATCCTAAACAACGGGCAGAAGAAGACCGGCAGGTTCAAGAAATGCTGGATGCCGGTGTCATATCAAACTCCACCAGCCCATGGTCATCACTTGTAGTACTCGTGAGAAAAAAGGACGGAACCATGCGGTTTTGCGTCGATTACCGCAAAGTAAATGACATTACCATCAAAGACGCTACGCCACTACCCAGGATTGACGACTCCCTAGATTCCCTACATGGATCTACCTGGTTCTCTACCTTAGACCTGCAATCAGGCTATTGGCAGGTTCCAGTTCACCCCGACGACAAACACAAAACCGCCTTCTCAACATCAAATGGGAAGCACTACAAATTCAACGTCCTTCCCTTCGGACTCTGCAACGCCCCTGCTACATTCTCCCGCCTGATGGAATCTGTGCTGAGCAGACTCACCTGAGAAACCTGCTTAGCCTACCTGGATGATGTAATTGTTTTCAGGCATACTTGGGCCTACCACCTCCACCGCCTCAAACAGGTATTCCAGCGCATACGACAGGCCGGATTGAAGCTAAAACCAACCAAATGTGTGCTAGCTGAAAGATCAGTCTCCTTCCTCGGACACCTGATCAACGCAGAGGGCATCTCCCCCGACCCCGACAAGCTACGTGCAATCGCCGACATTCCACCACCCCGCGATGTGCACAAAACCAGGGCCTTCCTAGGACTAACCTCCTATTATCGGCGCTTCGTGAAAGGTTTCGCGAACATCGCAAAACCCTTGCACGATCTTACAAAAAAAAGGAGAACCCTTCGCCTGGACTGAACCCCAGCACATCGCATTCACCACCCTCAAAGCCAAACTCACCTCCGCCCCAGTCGTCGCCTTCCCGGACTACAACCTACCATTCCGCCTGTACACAGACGTCTCACTCCACGCGATAGGGGCAGTCCTTGCACAAGTACAGGACGGCTGCGAACACATCATCGCCTGTGCCAGCCGCACCCTGTACTCGGCGGAAAAGAATTACGCGGCCACCAAACGTGAATGCCTAGGGATAATATGGTCACTTGAGTACTTTCGCTCATACATATCAGGCACCCATGTGATCATCATCACGGATCACCAATCCCTACAGTGGTTGCGCCAATCCAACACCACAAACGCCCAGCTCACTAGATGGCGCGAAACCTTAGAAGAATACGATTTTGAGATATCGTATCGTCCAGGCAAGCTCCACACCAACGCCGACGCCCTATCAAGACTACCCATCAATGCCATCTCGCCAGAACCCGACCTCATTAAGATGTGGCAAGACAACCAACGCCCTACCTGGATTCTGCCGAATATTTTCAGCAAGCTCCACCTGCACGGTGAACACTTGTTCGACCCTAACAGCCACATAGTCCTGAGTCCCACAACCGCCCATGACACCATGCTCCACCTCCATGCCGACAACGGTATCCACTTGGGCACCAAGAAACTCACCCAAGTGTTCAACGACATATACTGGACACCGAACCCCACCACCATCGCCAAAAACATCGTACAATCCTGCCGAGCCTGTGCGTTAGGAAAAGATATCACCCGCACACCAGGCCCATCCGGAAAACTAATGGCAACAAAACCCTGGCAACTGCTATCCCTTGACGTCGTCGGACCACTCACCCCCAAAGCAGGATATAAATATATAATCACCTTCGTTGACTTCTATTCTAAATTCATCATAGCTTGTCCTGCTAAAGATCACAGTGCAGTGTCTGTTGCTGATGCTCTGACTCGCCACGTATTTCCATACTTTGGCATTCCCCAGGCATTACACTCCGACAATGCACCAGAATTCACCGGAAAAGTTTGGCAGGAATTAGCTAAAATATTTGGATTCCACATCTCCCACTCATCCCCCTACTGGCCACAAGGCAACAGCATCTGTGAAAGAAGCCATCGCTCCCTCCTCAATCAAGTCTGCACTCGCATTACACAAACAGGAAATGAAGACTGGCCTGCTCACGTCAAAATAGTTCAATGGGGTTTAAACACATGCCCGCGAGAAGACGGCATAACACCACACGAGTGAGTATTCGGGGAAACCCCGCTCCTCCTCCCGCTCCGCCACCACCTCCAGCCACCCTCCCCACCCTCCCCCACCGACCCTCTCCACCATCTCAAATGCCGCCTCCACCACCTACAAGCACAACAAGACCTTACACCCGAAACCAACCACACCAACCCCTACAAAACTGGCCAATCCGTTGTCGTCGCCCAACTCCCTACCCCAAATAAAATTGCACCACGATTCATCGGACCCTTCACCATAACCCAAGTCCCCAACCCGTATCAAGTCATCATCAATCAACACGGCCAGCAACGCACGTATCGCAACCGCCACATGCGACCTTTTCACCCACCTAACAATGACCACCCCCGCACCTGCGCGCCCAGCACCTCTGCCCAGCCACCTGGCCACGACGACGTTTCTGGGAATTACCCCCCACGCTCATACACCTACTACTTCTCACCCCCACCCAGCACCTCACTTACAACCCCCCCCCACCACCCCGGATCCTGACTCACCTCAACCGCCGCCCTCACCACCACCCCCACCCGGCACCACCACATACTCAACAACGCCCACACCACACTCCACCACCCATTCCCACACCACACCCCTTCCATCCCCTGCCTCTCCATCACCCCAGACCACTACCTCCTCAAACCACACTCCTCCACCTTCGCCCACCTGCGCCCGCACCACGCCCAGAACCACCCAAGCAAACACGCCCGCCCTGCCCAGCGACCATGCTCACTATAGCCTCCACACCACCTTGCCACCCACCTCACCCCCCAACACCCGCACACCCTCACCACCACCACGTGCTCAACCACCCTCACCACCCACACCCACACTCACCACCACCACTACCAGATCAGGCCGCCTTTCATGCCCACCACCCAGATATACACCTACACCACCCCACAGTAACCAACCAGCCCACCACACACAACCACAAAAACCCCCTACCCTAAACACCTCCCCCATCACTCTCCCTCTCCACCAAGCACAATGGAAAACCCCCAAGTCCCAATTCCCCAAAGTCAAATCCCCTACCCACAGACCCATCCCCCATAAAAGCACCGACCCGCCAACCCTAGCCAGCATTCAGCTACAGCCGCCTCACCAAGCACCAACCACCAGCATGAAAATCACCTGCGTCCAGTGGCTACCTTACGGCCAGCCGCCCATCAGAATCCAACAGGCACCCCAGCTTCTTCGCCACCTACCCGCACAAACCGCCCATCCTCCATCCGACTTTTCGTCAACCCAGCCCACGAACCGACCACAATGACCAACCACTGGATCAACCTCCTGCAGCACCTCACCCCAGTCAACAGGACATCCACCACCATCACCTACCACCTGCAGTCACGGGGTCGTGACTTTTTCACGAGCGACAGTGGTAAAATGCCCGCAACCGGACCTTCTGCCCCGCCACCCCCCACACCACCACTGGGCCACCACCACCCCACCACCCGAGGAGGAGATAACGGTCAGGTTAATGACCCGGGACAAGAGGGTCATCCAACCACCACTGACCTGTGTCCCTTCTTCCCGCAACTACCCCGACACCAGGTGAGCCTAGATCCGCAACAACTTACACGGCGGGTTGACCATCGACAGCAGTGGGGTGGGACTGATCTAATATCAGTCCCTAGTAGTTTTGTGGTGACGACCACAGCTTCACCCCAACAGGGCAGGAGGTCCCTAGGTGAGCCACGAGGTGTTCGCACCTGCTGCCACCGCGAGCCACGAGGAAATACCATCCTCTGCCGCTACTCTGGTGAACCACAAGGGTCTAGTACCCTCTGCCACAGTGAGCCACGAGGGAGAAATACCCTCTGCCACTACCAGGACAGGAGGTCCTTTAACGAGGGAGAAATACCCTCTATCACAAACAGGGCAGGAGGCCCAATAGTGGACTATACGGGGCCAACACCCCTAGCCACCCAAGGGTAAGAGCCCCTTGTATAAAGCCACAAGTGGGTCCCAGGACCGATTGACCTGGTGCCACGGCTGTATTGAAGACAAGAGAGAGAGTCGCCTCTGTGCTACCCTCCCTGTGTAAGAGAGAGATCACGGCCTCCGTGTGTCCTCTGAATTCAGTCAACTCCTGCAGGAGTAGCTGGACACCACCCGGGAGAGTTGCCCCGAAAGTGTCACCCGGTCAGAGACCCGGTCCCAGTCAGGACCTACCTCCCACGCCCGGGAAATTCTTGTCTTTCCCAGGTACCAGCAGGAGACGAGGCCGCAGCCCACACCTGACGGCGTGTCCCCTGACAGACCTCCACAGCCCTCGGACCCCCAGGCGAGCCCAGCAGCCTACCAACGCTGACCTCCCCCTGCCGCAGACCCTCCGACGCCAGACACGACTGCTTCACCTGTTTGGCCCCAGTCCTGAGGGCCAACACAACAGGTCGAGGCCCCACATAGATGGGCCTCCCTGCACCACGACGACGGGACCCTGAGAAGGTCTACAACAGGTCGAGACCCCAGGCAAGAGGGTCTCCCTGCACCGTGACGACGGGACCAGAGAGAGGGTCTACAACAGGTCGAGACCCCAGGCAAGAGGGTCTCCCTGCAACACCTCAGTGGATCGGACCTGGGTCGAGTCTCCCCCCAGCCGGTACGGTGATTCCCGCCACGGGTAGAGCCCCCGGAGGTCCCCTTAAAGTGACGGAGTGATATCGACCCAGAAAATCGGGCAAGATTAGTGACTTTCCCTCCTACAGTGAGACAGAGACAGTGATACAGTGACAAAGTGAATAAAAGGGATCCCACCTATAAGTGTCCATGATTACTTTCCCTTGATAAAGACTATAAGTTCTGGGCCCGTGAAACTAGTGTTATTCCCCAGCCCAGAATAGAGGAGTTCCCCCTTATCAGTGCACGCGCGGGCGAGAGTCGCCGCGCCGAGCCCAGCCAGTAAATTATAGTGATCTGCTCCCCCTGTTCTTTTATAGTAGTAATCCTCCCCTGGCTCATCAAGCCCATACATCTCTATTGTACCAGTGCACTAAGACCTTTTGGACTTTAATGAAAGTTAGTCACATTCACTTATGGACCCTTAACCCATTATAAAGTATAATTATAGTGTGTGTGAATATCCCGTGTTGACTTAACGTAACTATGTATATCTGTATCCCCTGTCCAGAATATCATTCTATGTAATATTGTCACAGTGTTAGAATTAAGGTAATAGATGTGTTAAAGGTGGACTGCCTAGTTTTTATGTCCTGTTGTGGTAAAGACTACATATTATATAGATAGATAGATAAATAGATAGATAGAAGCAGGGAGTCAGATGATGAGAAGGTGTTGTGTCTGCGAGAATCGAGCAGTGCTAAACATGCTTACACACTCTTAACACTGAGGAAAGCTGACGACAGCGGCCAGTAAGGAGATGATGCAGTTAGCTGTCAGCAGTCCTCTTGTGAACAAAGACCCACGAGGAACACACGTGACACACCCCTGCTACACCAGATTTTAGGAAAGAGAGTTTAGAAGGAGACAAGCGACCCTAGAGAGAGGTCGAGAGGGAGGAGGAGAAGGAGACAGGCCTCAGAGGAGACAGGCAGGAGGTCAAGAAGAGGGATGACCCAAATGTCATTTATGACATTTGGTAGCAGCGAACATATACGAACCTCGTCTACGAATCAACATTAAATTCCTACAAAATATCAAGATTGAAAACAACCAACAACATCAGCTCCTGACAGTATTCTCTCCATCCAGCCCCCTCCGTCTCCCAGATCATTACGCTGATGCAGAGGTCAAGAGATCACTCGACGCCTTGCAAGTAGCTTAACGACAAACCAGCAAATCTGCGGACATCGTCTCCGAATTAAAAGCAAATTTCTACAAAAGCAACCGAGACTACAAGATTAGCTTCAGTTCTACATTGAATCCTACAAAATACAGCCTACAGTGCAAATAGTCTACAAGTCTTCGACGAATCAGCGAACTACAGCCATCTACAATCAACTACAATTAACAACTCTACGTCGTCTGTATAATCTTCTACACGCACCTACAAGTAGCGACAGTCTTCATCCCACAACGAGTAAATCACTAGAGAAAAGGACGGAGAAAACATCGACATAGAAAAACGGAACAAACAAACAAACAAACGAAAAGTGAGAGACGACTCACAACTCATAACCACCAGACCTCACCCTCCTCTTTCTGCTACATCCACCCAACCCCCACCGCCTACGCAGGTGTGAAGAGGTCAGGACGACGAAGCAAACACCAAGTCCATATTCACAACTCGTCTTACTCACCCGTCTTCACTCAAGTTACTCATCGCTACTCATTCACTCACCACAGCTACCAGTGTGGGAAGCCGACGTCACCATGTGCTGAGACGACAGCGCGCCAATCAACCCGCGAAGGACAACGCTATCACCACGTGCATCACCACTCACACCATTTCCCACCACGGTAAAAATTAGTGAGTTACATAGCTACTTCATTCATACAATACACAGTGATAGACAATAAGCTTCTGCACAAACATATAAAACGTGCTGTATAGTTACAGTTTAAATACACATACTTACTTCAGTTATCTGCATAACTCAAACACTAAATAATCACCAACAATAAATATTCTACACTGTATATATTCATTCATTTATTATAACATTTATTTACTACCAACGAGTGTTACCATTTATACCTACGTAAAATACGTGTTTCATACATACAACTATACATTATTATATCTATAAAGTGATAAAGAAAATATACAATCACAGTTACTCAGTGAGCAATTAAAAGAACTGTATTAAACATTTATTAATTAAAGCTACCTAGTGGAAACAGATAAATTAACTTACAAGAAAAAAAAAATGGCCAACACAAATGCCGTTAGCAAGAGTGAACATCTTCAACACAATCGTGAAGACAATGATTTCCACACAGTGCTGACACACATATTACCCACGATAGGTACAGGTGAACAACAAATCAGTGTATATAGTTAATACTGTATATATGTATATATTTTTTTTTTATATAAAATAACAAAATATGGGACTATATAATATCATTTTATACTCTCTGTGCAATATACACTAAACTTTAAAAAAGTACCACCAAGAAAATTAGTCAGCAATTATGTAACCATGAACAACATGGAAAAAGTGTACACAAGCAAAGAGAAACAAACTATAGAAAATCAATACATACAAAAAAAAAAAGAAAAAAAAAAAAAGAAAAGTAAAACAGAAAAAAGAGAAATAAAGTAAGATCACATAACAAACAAATGAAAATAAGTGTAAGTGTTACTATATATGCCAAAATACCACATAAACTACAAACAAAAAAGCAAATTGTGTCTCCACAAACAAGTGGCATGACACATCATCACTATCATCGACCGCAGCATATGTTAGGACTGCAGTTATTACAATTATGTTACTCCATATTACAATTATGTACCTACAAACGATATGTAACAATTATGTAACGACAAACGATTGCATTATGTTACACTTTGCCAATTATGTAACAGTTGCATTAACAAGATGTAACTTTTATGTAACTTTAACTACAATTATGTACCTACAAACGATATGTAACAATTATGTAACGACAAACGATTGCATTATGTTACACTAACTACAATTATGTACCTACAAACGATATGTAACAATTATGTAACGACAAACGATTGCATTATGTTACACTAACTACAATTATGTACCTACAAACGATATGTAACAATTATGTAACGACAAACGATTGCATTATGTTACACTTTGCCAATTAACAGTTGCATTAAGAAGATGTAACTTTTATGTAACTTTAACTACAATTATGTACCTACAAACGATATGTAACAATTATGTAACGACAAAACAGTTGCATTAACAAGATGTAACTTTTATGTAACTTTAACTACAATTATAAGGCCAACACAATTATGCATTAACACAATATAAGTCATACAATTATAGCACAATTCTGTATTACCAGTATCATCATACAAGTTAGGTGAAATATTAGACATTACTAAAGTGATAACTCAAATATGTAATGTATAACCTAGCAGTATTACCATTGCACAATTATATGCGTACGTCTGTTGTACATGCACGTCTTACAAGTGTTATACAACAACCATTGCATTATTTCAAATATGTATACAACTTATTTAAAATGTAATATTACTGAATAATCACTATTTACTATGAATAATATATGTATACAATATTCATACAATTATGTTACTTTTACAATATTATGTATTTCACTTAATTAGCTTATAAGTTCATTATAATGTGTATGTAGTACGTATTAATATATTATAACTATTAAATGTCGATGGTACGCCATTTTCGCGCGACCGAGCAGTGTGGTAAAGACTACATATTATATAGATAGATAGATAAATAGATAGATAGAAGCAGGGAGTCAGATGATGAGAAGGTGTTGTGTCTGCGAGAATCGAGCAGTGCTAAACATGCTTACACACTCTTAACACTGAGGAAAGCTGACGACAGCGGCCAGTAAGGAGATGATGCAGTTAGCTGTCAGCAGTCCTCTCGTGAACAAAGACCCACGAGGAACACACGTGACACACCCCTGCTACACCAGATTTTAGGAAAGAGAGTTTAGAAGGAGACAAGCGACCCTAGAGAGAGGTCAAGACGGAGATTAGCCTTAGAACAGAGAGAGAGAGAGATAGCGAGACAGGGAGGTAGCTACCCGGGACTTATACTCGTTCCGTGTGTTTAATATTTCCAAGACAAATAAAAATAGTCCCATACTATTCTTTACCTCTCCTGTCACTACATGACATTTGATGGGGAAGCTACTACAAGATATAAAAGCCGCTCGACCACAAGTCTAAAATATACTTCTCTACAAGTAACTACAAAGTTTTTATGACACTGTTCCTTTGTTAGTGCTTTACTTCCGGTCCGGAAAGAGGACCCCGCTCAGTAGCTAGTGTTCTTAGTACGAGGAGTCGGCCTAAAAACACTCAGCATAACAACGGCTATTGTTACACCCTCTAGGGCAAGAGGCCCAAGGGCAGGAGGCCCAAGGCTACGGCCTAAAAGAGTGTACCAGGGTAGAGAGACCCAAGACTACGGCCTTAGTACACCCCAGAGAGAGAGTTGCCTCAGTGCATCCCTCTCCTGCTGTTCTCTCCTACGGGAGCAACACCGCGCTGACGGTCCCTATACGTGGCGGGGAAGGAGCGGCCCTGTACACTCTTCAGTTGCTTCTCGAGTCGTCGGGAAGATCAGCTCCCGGCTACAGCCAAAGTACATACGTTGGTAATGAGCCCCTGCTATCGTAAGTGCAGCTTTTCCCTACTACGGGAGCAACACCACGCCGACGGTCCCTATACGTGACGGGGAAGGAGCGGCCCTGTACGCCCTTCAGTTGCTCCTTGTAAGGCGGGTAGGCGTATGGCTCCGGCCGAAGCACGTACCAGGGTAGAGAAGCTCCTGAAGATAGCCTCAGTACGTACCGGAGAGTGTGTGGCCTCTGTGCCCCCTACTCCTGCTTTTCCCATACTACGGGAGCAACACCACACCGATGGTCCCTATACATGGCGGGGAAGGAGTGGCCCTGTACGCCCTTCAGTTGCTCCTTGTACGACGGGTAGGCGCATGGCCACAGCCAAAGTACGTACCAGGGTAAGGCGACCCAAGGCTCCGGCCTCAGGACGTACCGGAGAGGACACGGGCTACGTGAGTCCTTCTCCTGCCTCTTCCCCTTGTGGGAGCCCTTCGTCATCAGTTATGCTGAGTGTTTTTAGGTCGACTCCTCGTCCTAAAAACACTAGCGACTGAGCGGGGTCCTCTTTCCAGACCGGAAGTAAAGCACCAACAAAGGAACAGGACATAAAAACTAGGCAGTATATCTTAACACATCTATTGCCTTAATTCTAAAACCGTTACAATATGATACATAGTGATATTTGAGATACAGGATACAGGGACACAGAGTTAGGCTTTGATAACACAAAATACAGTTGCACTTAACACACGATATGATGCATGTATACCAATGTCTTTCGTTATATATGTGTAGATACCCGTTTTTCATTCAAACCCAAAATATATATACACACGATAACAAGGGGAATACACAAGGTTAAGAGTCTGGGGGAGGAATATTACTATAATGAAGTCAGGGTGCAGATCACGACACTCGGCTCAGTTACCTAGTCGCGGCGACACTTTACACAGGCTTTTGGTTCTCCCGCGCACCCTGATTGTCATTCACAATTACGGGAAGTTCCTTTATTCTGGGCAGGTGATATTACTGTACTTATTATTACTGAATATTTTCTACTCTATTGGGTATGTAAGTCTGTTGGGTTAATAACAATAGCCACTGGTTTTATATGGATCACACTCTGTCACTGTTCACTGTTCCTCTTCCTCGGGCTTATTTTCGGTCTAAGGGCGTCACTAATTTACATGTGTTTCCTGGGTTGATTCACTCTGTCACTGTTCAAGAGGGAGGACCTCAGGGGGACTCTGCCTGTAACGGGCAACACACTACCCGCAGGGGAGTCACTGCCCGGGTCCGGGCCGTCGGTGAGTCGCAGGGAGGCCCTCCTGTCTGGGGGCCTCGACCTGAAGGGAGACCTTTACCTCGGGGTCTCGTCGGTGGGGTGCAGGGAGGCCCTCCTGTCTGGGGGCCTTGACCTGAGAGGTGGCCCTCGGGACTAGGGCCAAACAGCTGGAGTTGCTCCTTGTACGACGGGTAGGTGCACAGCCACAGCCAAAGTATGTACCAGAGTAAGGCAACCCAAGGCTCCGGCCTCAGGACGTACCAGAGAGGACACGGGCTACGTGAGTCCTTCTCCTGCCTCTTCCCCCTGTAGGAGCCCTTCGTCACCACCCGGGAATATTGCCCCGGAGGTGTCGCTAGAGTGGTGGCAAGGCCCGATATCGGACCTACCTCCTACGCCTGGGAGATCCTTGTTCCTGCCTGAGACCCGACGGAGAAGTTGCCGCAGCCCAGCCCTGTCGGCGCCTCTCCCCATAGGCGCCCGCAGTCCCAGGACCCCCAGGCCAGACCCACCGGCTCCCAACGAAGGCTACCCAGGCTCCCTCACCCCACGGAGCCTGAGATGACAGGCCCGACTTCTCCAGCTGTTCGGCCCCAGTCCCGAGGGCCACGTCTCAGGTCGAGGCCCCTAGACAGGAGGGCCTCCTTGCACCCCACCAACGAGGCTCCGACTCAAGGGCCACCTCTCAGGTCGAGGCCCTCAGACAGGAGGGCCTCCCAGCATCTCACTGACGAGTGTGACCCGGGCAGTGACTCCCCTGCGGATAATAACTTGCCCTCTGCAGGCCGGGTCCCCCTAGGGTTCTCCCCGCACGCCCCTGTCATGGAGTGAGCATTACCCAGGAGATACAGGTAAATAGTGACGCCCCTTGTGCCGAGAACAAACCAGGGGAAATAACAGTGAACAGTGACCGAGTGAAGACCAGTGTTAAACCAGTGACAGTTACTATTTGTCTAAAAGAACTCAGTACCTGGCAGGACAGAGAATGAACATTAATGTAATTATATGAGTCCCCCCCAATAAAAGAACTTTCTATGAATGAATAGAGACTAGGGTGCACGGGTAGATTAAAAGCCTGTGTGTAAGTGTCGCCGCAACTAAGTGACTGTGTCAAGTGTCGCGATCCGCACCCTGTCTTATTTATAGTAGTATTTCCCCTACGGACTTCCAATCTTGCTTATTCCCTTTGTTGTCGACTCAGTGTATATCCTGCCTAAAAGTGACACACGGATAATAACATATATAATTCAAGACATCAATGTATGTGCATTGTATTGTGTACTAAGTGTGACTATCTTATGGTGCTGAAGGTTAACTCTGTGTCCCTGTCCCCTGTATCTCAAATATCACTTTGTGTTTTATTGTAACGGTTAGGATTAAGGCAATAGATGTGTTAAGGTATACTGCCTGGTTTTTATGTCCTGTTCCTTTGTGGGTGCTTTACTTCCGGTCCGGAAAGAGGACCCCGCTTCAGTCGCTAGTGTTTTTAGGACGAAAAGTCGCCTTAAAAACACCAGCATAACAGGTAGGGCTGGAGAAAGAGTCAGGTGAGGTCACTTTAATCCCTTTCTACGGGCACCTGTGTTCGACTAGGACTTCAGCGTAGCTTCTTCCGCCACTTTACATGGAACAGAGTATAGCCCTCCATATTATAGAGCCAAGTGATGTGTACACGACACATCGTTGATACGTCCTAACCAAAGGGCCATTATGAAGCAATATGGCCGCCGTCTTTCTGAACAATAAATTCCGGTTGAGAGATCATGTACTTAAAAGCACTTGGAATACTTTAAATTATACGTTCAAAAATATTAACATGGCACTAAGAAATATATGGAACTTTGCTAAGTTCTAATAGTAAATCAATACACCACAAGCGATAATTGGAGTGGAAAAATGGCGGAATCAGCATCAGTGGTGTGATTGTTGTCAATGTTGTGGCGTCAGCTGTGTGTAATCAGTGGTGAAGTGTACGGTTCCGAGACAATTCGCCGTCAAGTCAATTTGCCGTCAGACAATTCTCCGTCAAAACATGGACGATTCCCCGTCAGGACAATTCGCACCCTGGACGGTTCCCTGTCATTTTATAAATATACTTATTTTTGAATACTTAATACTTTCATAACTAATTTTCAGGGGGATCTATCAAAGTCTATGTTCATTCAATAGCGTAGGCATTGGATATTGTTATGCTGAGTGTTTTTAGGCCGACTCCTCGTACTAAAGACACTAGCGACTGAGCGGGGTCCTCTTTCCGGACCGGAAGTAAAGCACTAACAAAGGAACAGGACATAAAAACTAGGCAGTCCACCTTTAACACATCTATTACCTTAATTCTAACACCGCGACAATATTACATAGAATGATATTCTGGACAGGGGATACAGATATACAAAGTTACGTTAAGATAGCACGGGATATTCACACACACTGTAATTACACTTTACAATGGGTTAAGGTTCTATAAGTGAATGTGACTGTCTTTCATTAAAGTCCAAAAGGTCTTAGTGCACTGGTACAATAGGGATGTATAGGCTTAATGGTCCAGGGGAGGAATATTACTATAAAAGAACAGGGGAGCAGATCACTATAATTTACTGGCTGGGCTCGGCGCGGCGACTCTCGCCCACGCGTGCACTGGTAAGGGGGAACTCCTGTATTCTGGGCTGGGGGAACAACACTAGATTCACGGGCCCAGAATTTATAGTCTTTAATCAAGGGAAAGTAATCACGGGCACTTATAGATGGGATCCCTCTTATTCACTCTGTCACTGTATCACTGTCCCTGTCTCACTTCCCCTGGTGTAGGAGGGAATGTCACTAATCTTGCCCGATTTTCTGGGGCGATATCACTCTGTCACTTTAAGGGGACCTCCGGGGGCTCTACCCGTGGCGGGAATCACCGTACCCGCTGGGGGAGACTCGACCCGGGTCCGATCCACTGAGGCGTTGCGGGGAGACCCTCTTGCCTGGGGTCTCGACCTGTTGTAGACCCTCCTCTCTGGTCCCGTCGTCACGGTGCGGGGAGACCCTCTTGCCTGGGGTCTCGACCTGATGTAGACCCTCTTCTCAGGGTCCCGTCGTAGTGGTGCAGGGAGGCCCGTCTATGTGGGGCCTCGATCTGTTGTTGTGGCCCTCAGGACTGGAGCCAAACAGGTGGAGCAGTCGTGTCTGGCGTCGGAGGGTCTGTGGCAGGAGGAGGACACTGTTGGTAGGCTGCTGGACTCGCCTGGGGGTCCGGGGACTGTGGAGGTCTGTCAGGGGATGCGCCGTCAGGTGTGGGCTGCGGCCTCGTCTCCTGCTGGTGCCTGGGGAAGACAAGAATCTCCCGGGAGTGGGAGGTAGGTCCCGACTGCGACTGGGTCTTTGCTCGGGGGACACCTTCGGGGCAACTCTCCCGGGTGGTGTCCAGCTACTCCTGCAGGAGTTGGCTGAAGATGGAGGACACACGGGGGCCGTGTTCTCTCTCTTACACAGGGAGGGTAGCACAGACGTGACTCTCTCTCTTGTCTCTGACACAGCCGTGGCGCCAGGTCGATCGGCCCTGGGACCCACTTTTGGCTTTATACAAGGGGCTCTTACCCATGGGGTGGCTAGGGGTGTTGGCCCCTTATAGTTCACTATTGGGCCTCCTGCCCTGTTTGTGATAGAGGGTATTTCTCCCTCGTGTTCACTAAAGGATAAAGGACCTCCTGTCCTGGTAGTGGCAGAGGGTATTTCTCCCTCGTGGCTCACTGTGGCAGAGGGTACTGGCCCCTCATGGCTCACCAGAATAGTGGCAGAGGGTGGTATTCCCTCGTGGCTCACTGTGGCAGCAGGTGCGAACACCTCGTGGCTCACCAAGGGACCTCCTGCCCTTCTGGAGTGAAGCTGTGGTCGTCACCACAATACTACTAGGGACTGATGTTAGATCAGTCCCACCCCACTGCTGTCGATGGTCAACCCGCCGTTGAAGTTGTTGCGGATCTAGGCTCATCTGGCGTTGGGGCAGTTGCGGGGAGAAGGGGCACAGGTCAGTGATGGTTGGGTGACCCTTTTGCCCTGGGTCATTAACCTCCCGTTTATCCCTTCCTAGGGTGGTGGGGTGGTGGTGGCGGGGTGGATGGTCCGGCGGCGGGCATTTTACCACCGTCGTCTTTGAAAAAGTCACGACCCCGTGACTGCAGGTGGTAGGTGGTGGAAGTGAACGTCGTGTGGACCAGGGTGAGATGATGCAGGAGGTTCGTCCAGTGGTTGGTCATGGTGTTTGGCTCTCGGTGGGGGTTGAAAAAGAGACGGATGGAGGATGGGCGGTTTGTCTGGCGTAGGAGGCGGAGAAGCTGGGGTGTTCGTCGGATCCTGATGGGTGGGCGGTCGTGTTGGCGCCATAGCACGCTCTCAATTTTCCTCGTTGGTAGTTTCCACGATGCCTGATGAAGGGGGAGGGTAATGGGGGTGGTGTTTGGGGTGTGGGTGGCATGTGTTGGGAAATTGGGAGCAGGATGGGGGGGAGATGGAGGTGTGGGGGTGTATGTAGGTGGTGGGCAGAAGATGCGTCATGATCTGATGGTCATGGTGGTGAGGGTGGGCGTCGGCGGTGATGGTGGTTGGGCACGTGGGGAGTTGGTGGGTGCTGTGTTGCGTGGGGCAGTGCGTGGTGGGGTGCGGGTGGGGTGTGGTGGGAGTTGTGGTGGTGGTTGTTTCCGCGGCGGTGAAGGTGGGAGTTGGTGATGGGTGGTGTGGTGCGGTGTTGGTGGTGGGTGTAGCGGGCGGTGATTGGGAGTGGTGGGTTGGAGGAGGTGGGGTAGCCGGAGGAGATGCAGGCGGAGGTGAGGCTGAGGTGGAGGATGGTGTGATAGGGAAGGCGAATGAGTTGGCTTTGTTGGCGGGGAAATGAGAAGCGGAGAAGTGATGGTGGTGGGTGGTGCGGGGTGGTAGGTGGGAAGGAGTAGACGGGAGGAGGCGGTTTTGGGAAGTAGGTTAGGGGAAGATGAGGTAAAGGTTCTAGGAGGTCTGTGAAGGGGGAGGCAGGCTTTGTGTTGGGGAGGAATAGGCAGGGGGGAGGCGGTAGTAGTGGAGAAAGTGGTGTGTGAGGTGGGAAGGTCAGGAATAGGGGTAGGAATAGGGGAGGGCAAAATAGAAGAGGCAGTGAGAGGAGAGGAAAAGGAAAGATGATGTTTTTCCTTGTTGTATACTGGGAGAGATGTGAGGTGGCTCCCGTCATTACGGCGGGACACGGGGGCAGTGAGGGGCGCCTTCTGTGCTTTTCTCATCCCGCTTTCCTGCTGCGAGGCTTGGGGCGATCGGCGCATGGTGGGGAGGCCTGTAGGCGCTCTTGTGTTGCTCTGCTGTGCCAGGCAGCTTTTAGCTGTTCACGAATGTCGTGGATTGGGCACTCCGGGCAGCAAGGAGAAAATTCCCACAGATTTACAGGGATGAGGTCCGTGGGGAATTGTGTGATGTCGCCGATGCGTTTCGGAGGAGTGGACGGCTAGAAGGCGCCTTATTTGGTTGATTTCTTTATCCAGGTCTCCCGTCGGTTCATGTATTGTGAAGTGGTCTTTAATGAAACCGGGGAGGGTCCTGAGGAGTTTATGGAATATGAGTTGTTCCCGGGTTTTTGCATCTGTGCCCGGGTACGCAGCGGTGACGAGCCGCCTAGCCTGGATGAAGGTGTCATCGAGGTTTCCATCGTATGTGAGGGCGTCTAGTTGCGATAAAGCTACAACTGTGCCCAGAGATGGCGTCATTGCCTGTTTCACAATTTGCGTGAACTGGTCCCATGACAGTTCTGGGACTACTTTTGGTATGACATTGGTGATAATTTTCCCCAGATTAGGTAGTGTGACTGCAATTTTCTCCTTATCCGAGTCAAACCCTATGTCTAAAAGGGGTTTGATCATATCCAAATAAACATCCATGTCACATTGGTCCAGGTTGAATTTTGGTAATTGAATGTGCGGTTTAGCTGCCATTGTGCAAGTTTCCTTTTATGTTCCTCCGTGCTTTTACTCGGATCCAGAACCACCGCTTGCCACCAGTGTTATGCTGAGTGTTTTTAGGCCGACTCCTCGTACTAAAAACACTAGCGACTGAGCGGGGTCCTCTTTCCGGACCGGAAGTAAAGCACTAACAAAGGAACAGGACATAAAAACTAGGCAGTCCACCTTTAACACATCTATTACCTTAATTCTAACACCGCGACAATATTACATAGAATGATATTCTGGACAGGGGATACAGATATACAAAGTTACGTTAAGATAGCACGGGATATTCACACACACTGTAATTACACTTTACAATGGGTTAAGGTTCTATAAGTGAATGTGACTGTCTTTCATTAAAGTCCAAAAGGTCTTAGTGCACTGGTACAATAGGGATGTATAGGCTTAATGGTCCAGGGGAGGAATATTACTATAAAAGAACAGGGGGAGCAGATCACTATAATTTACTGGCTGGGCTCGGCGCGGCGACTCTCGCCCACGCGTGCACTGGTAAGGGGGAACTCCTGTATTCTGGGCTGGGGGAACAACACTAGATTCACGGGCCCAGAATTTATAGTCTTTAATCAAGGGAAAGTAATCACGGGCACTTATAGATGGGATCCCTCTTATTCACTCTGTCACTGTATCACTGTCCCTGTCTCACTTCCCCTGGTGTAGGAGGGAATGTCACTAATCTTGCCCGATTTTCTGGGGCGATATCACTCTGTCACTTTAAGGGGACCTCCGGGGGCTCTACCCGTGGCGGGAATCACCGTACCCGCTGGGGGAAGACTCGACCCTGGTCCGATCCACTGAGGCGTTGCGGGGAGACCCTCTTGCCTGGGGTCTCGACCTGTTGTAGACCCTCCTCTCTGGTCCCGTCGTCACGGTGCGGGGAGACCCTCTTGCCTGGGGTCTCGACCTGATGTAGACCCTCTTCTCAGGGTCCCGTCGTAGTGGTGCAGGGAGGCCCGTCTATGTGGGGCCTCGATCTGTTGTTGTGGCCCTCAGGACTGGAGCCAAACAGGTGGAGCAGTCGTGTCTGGCGTCGGAGGGTCTGTGGCAGGAGGAGGACACTGTTGGTAGGCTGCTGGACTCGCCTGGGGGTCCGGGGACTGTGGAGGTCTGTCAGGGGATGCGCCGTCAGGTGTGGGCTGCGGCCTCGTCTCCTGCTGGTGCCTGGGGAAGACAAGAATCTCCCGGGAGTGGGAGGTAGGTCCCGACTGCGACTGGGTCTTTGCTCGGGGGACACCTTCGGGGCAACTCTCCCGGGTGGTGTCCAGCTACTCCTGCAGGAGTTGGCTGAAGATGGAGGACACACGGGGGCCGTGTTCTCTCTCTTACACAGGGAGGGTAGCACAGACGTGACTCTCTCTCTTGTCTCTGACACAGCCGTGGCGCCAGGTCGATCGGCCCTGGGACCCACTTTTGGCTTTATACAAGGGGCTCTTACCCATGGGGTGGCTAGGGGTGTTGGCCCCTTATAGTTCACTATTGGGCCTCCTGCCCTGTTTGTGATAGAGGGTATTTCTCCCTCGTGTTCACTAAAGGATAAAGGACCTCCTGTCCTGGTAGTGGCAGAGGGTATTTCTCCCTCGTGGCTCACTGTGGCAGAGGGTACTGGCCCCTCATGGCTCACCAGAATAGTGGCAGAGGGTGGTATTCCCTCGTGGCTCACTGTGGCAGCAGGTGCGAACACCTCGTGGCTCACCAAGGGACCTCCTGCCCTTCTGGAGTGAAGCTGTGGTCGTCACCACAATACTACTAGGGACTGATGTTAGATCAGTCCCACCCCACTGCTGTCGATGGTCAACCCGCCGTTGAAGTTGTTGCGGATCTAGGCTCATCTGGCGTTGGGGCAGTTGCGGGGAGAAGGGGCACAGGTCAGTGATGGTTGGGTGACCCTTTTGCCCTGGGTCATTAACCTCCCCGTTATCCCTTCCTAGGGTGGTGGGGTGGTGGTGGCGGGGTGGATGGTCCGGCGGCGGGCATTTTACCACCGTCGTCTTTGAAAAAGTCACGACCCCGTGACTGCAGGTGGTAGGTGGTGGAAGTGAACGTCGTGTGGACCAGGGTGAGATGATGCAGGAGGTTCGTCCAGTGGTTGGTCATGGTGTTTGGCTCTCGGTGGGGGTTGAAAAAGAGACGGATGGAGGATGGGCGGTTTGTCTGGCGTAGGAGGCGGAGAAGCTGGGGTGTTCGTCGGATCCTGATGGGTGGGCGGTCGTGTTGGCGCCATAGCACGCTCTCAATTTTCCTCGTTGGTAGTTTCCACGATGCCTGATGAAGGGGAAGGTAATGGGGGTGGTGTTTGGGGTGTGGGTGGCATGTGTTGGGAAATTGGGAGCAGGATGGGGGGAGATGGAGGTGTGGGGGTGTATGTAGGTGGTGGGCAGAAGATGCGTCATGATCTGATGGTCATGGTGGTGAGGGTGGGCGTCGGCGGTGATGGTGGTTGGGCACGTGGGGAGTTGGTGGGTGCTGTGTTGCGTGGGGCAGTGCGTGGTGGGGTGCGGGTGGGGTGTGGTGGGAGTTGTGGTGGTGGTTGTTTCCGCGGCGGTGAAGGTGGGAGTTGGTGATGGGTGGTGTGGTGCGGTGTTGGTGGTGGGTGTAGCGGGCGGTGATTGGGAGTGGTGGGTTGGAGGAGGTGGGGTAGCCGGAGGAGATGCAGGCGGAGGTGAGGCTGAGGGGGAGGATGGTGTGATAGGGAAGGCGAATGAGTTGGCTTTGTTGGCGGGGAAATGAGAAGCGGAGAAGTGATGGTGGTGGGTGGTGCGGGGTGGTAGGTGGGAAGGAGTAGACGGGAGGAGGCGGTTTTGGGAAGTAGGTTAGGGGAAGATGAGGTAAAGGTTCTAGGAGGTCTGTGAAGGGGGAGGCAGGCTTTGTGTTGGGGAGGAATAGGCAGGGGGGAGGCGGTAGTAGTGGAGAAAGTGGTGTGTGAGGTGGGAAGGTCAGGAATAGGGGTAGGAATAGGGGAGGGCAAAATAGAAGAGGCAGTGAGAGGAGAGGAAAAGGAAAGATGATGTTTTTCCTTGTTGTATACTGGGAGAGATGTGAGGTGGCTCCCGTCATTACGGCGGGACACGGGGGCAGTGAGGGGGCGCCTTCTGTGCTTTTCTCATCCCGCTTTCCTGCTGCGAGGCTTGGGGCGATCGGCGCATGGTGGGGAGGCCTGTAGGCGCTCTTGTGTTGCTCTGCTGTGCCAGGCAGCTTTTAGCTGTTCACGAATGTCGTGGATTGGGCACTCCGGGCAGCAAGGAGAAAATTCCCACAGATTTACAGGGATGAGGTCCGTGGGGAATTGTGTGATGTCGCCGATGCGTTTGGGGGAGGAGTGGACGGCTAGAAGGCGCCTTATTTGGTTGATTTCTTTATCCAGGTCTCCCGTCGGTTCATGTATTGTGAAGTGGTCTTTAATGAAACCGGGGAGGGTCCTGAGGAGTTTATGGAATATGAGTTGTTCCCGGGTTTTTGCATCTGTGCCCGGGTACGCAGCGGTGACGAGCCGCCTAGCCTGGATGAAGGTGTCATCGAGGTTTCCATCGTATGTGAGGGCGTCTAGTTGCGATAAAGCTACAACTGTGCCCAGAGATGGCGTCATTGCCTGTTTCACAATTTGCGTGAACTGGTCCCATGACAGTTCTGGGACTACTTTTGGTATGACATTGGTGATAATTTTCCCCAGATTAGGTAGTGTGACTGCAATTTTCTCCTTATCCGAGTCAAACCCTATGTCTAAAAGGGGTTTGATCATATCCAAATAAACATCCATGTCACATTGGTCCAGGTTGAATTTTGGTAATTGAATGTGCGGTTTAGCTGCCATTGTGCAAGTTTCCTTTTATGTTCCTCCGTGCTTTTACTCGGATCCAGAACCACCGCTTGCCACCAGTGTTATGCTGAGTGTTTTTAGGCCGACTCCTCGTACTAAAAACACTAGCGACTGAGCGGGGTCCTCTTTCCGGACCGGAAGTAAAGCACTAACAAAGGAACAGGACATAAAAACTAGGCAGTCCACCTTTAACACATCTATTACCTTAATTCTAACACCGCGACAATATTACATAGAATGATATTCTGGACAGGGGATACAGATATACAAAGTTACGTTAAGATAGCACGGGATATTCACACACACTGTAATTACACTTTACAATGGGTTAAGGTTCTATAAGTGAATGTGACTGTCTTTCATTAAAGTCCAAAAGGTCTTAGTGCACTGGTACAATAGGGATGTATAGGCTTAATGGTCCAGGGGAGGAATATTACTATAAAAGAACAGGGGGAGCAGATCACTATAATTTACTGGCTGGGCTCGGCGCGGCGACTCTCGCCCACGCGTGCACTGGTAAGGGGGAACTCCTGTATTCTGGGCTGGGGGAACAACACTAGATTCACGGGCCCAGAATTTATAGTCTTTAATCAAGGGAAAGTAATCACGGGCACTTATAGATGGGATCCCTCTTATTCACTCTGTCACTGTATCACTGTCCCTGTCTCACTTCCCCTGGTGTAGGAGGGAATGTCACTAATCTTGCCCGATTTTCTGGGGCGATATCACTCTGTCACTTTAAGGGGACCTCCGGGGGCTCTACCCGTGGCGGGAATCACCGTACCCGCTGGGGGAGACTCGACCCGGGTCCGATCCACTGAGGCGTTGCGGGGAGACCCTCTTGCCTGGGGTCTCGACCTGTTGTAGACCCTCCTCTCTGGTCCCGTCGTCACGGTGCGGGGAGACCCTCTTGCCTGGGGTCTCGACCTGATGTAGACCCTCTTCTCAGGGTCCCGTCGTAGTGGTGCAGGGAGGCCCGTCTATGTGGGGCCTCGATCTGTTGTTGTGGCCCTCAGGACTGGAGCCAAACAGGTGGAGCAGTCGTGTCTGGCGTCGGAGGGTCTGTGGCAGGAGGAGGACACTGTTGGTAGGCTGCTGGACTCGCCTGGGGGTCCGGGGACTGTGGAGGTCTGTCAGGGGATGCGCCGTCAGGTGTGGGCTGCGGCCTCGTCTCCTGCTGGTGCCTGGGGAAGACAAGAATCTCCCGGGAGTGGGAGGTAGGTCCCGACTGCGACTGGGTCTTTGCTCGGGGGACACCTTCGGGGCAACTCTCCCGGGTGGTGTCCAGCTACTCCTGCAGGAGTTGGCTGAAGATGGAGGACACACGGGGGCCGTGTTCTCTCTCTTACACAGGGAGGGTAGCACAGACGTGACTCTCTCTCTTGTCTCTGACACAGCCGTGGCGCCAGGTCGATCGGCCCTGGGACCCACTTTTGGCTTTATACAAGGGGCTCTTACCCATGGGGTGGCTAGGGGTGTTGGCCCCTTATAGTTCACTATTGGGCCTCCTGCCCTGTTTGTGATAGAGGGTATTTCTCCCTCGTGTTCACTAAAGGATAAAGGACCTCCTGTCCTGGTAGTGGCAGAGGGTATTTCTCCCTCGTGGCTCACTGTGGCAGAGGGTACTGGCCCCTCATGGCTCACCAGAATAGTGGCAGAGGGTGGTATTCCCTCGTGGCTCACTGTGGCAGCAGGTGCGAACACCTCGTGGCTCACCAAGGGACCTCCTGCCCTTCTGGAGTGAAGCTGTGGTCGTCACCACAATACTACTAGGGACTGATGTTAGATCAGTCCCACCCCACTGCTGTCGATGGTCAACCCGCCGTTGAAGTTGTTGCGGATCTAGGCTCATCTGGCGTTGGGGCAGTTGCGGGGAGAAGGGGCACAGGTCAGTGATGGTTGGGTGACCCTTTTGCCCTGGGTCATTAACCTCCCCGTTATCCCTTCCTAGGGTGGTGGGGTGGTGGTGGCGGGGTGGATGGTCCGGCGGCGGGCATTTTACCACCGTCGTCTTTGAAAAAGTCACGACCCCGTGACTGCAGGTGGTAGGTGGTGGAAGTGAACGTCGTGTGGACCAGGGTGAGATGATGCAGGAGGTTCGTCCAGTGGTTGGTCATGGTGTTTGGCTCTCGGTGGGGGTTGAAAAAGAGACGGATGGAGGATGGGCGGTTTGTCTGGCGTAGGAGGCGGAGAAGCTGGGGTGTTCGTCGGATCCTGATGGGTGGGCGGTCGTGTTGGCGCCATAGCACGCTCTCAATTTTCCTCGTTGGTAGTTTCCACGATGCCTGATGAAGGGGAAGGTAATGGGGGTGGTGTTTGGGGTGTGGGTGGCATGTGTTGGGACATTGGGTGCAGGTTTTGGGGGAGATGGAGGTGTGGGGGTGTATGTAGGTGGTGGGCAGAAGATGCGTCATGATCTGATGGTCATGGTGGTGAGGGTGGGCGTCGGCGGTGATGGTGGTTGGGCACGTGGGGAGTTGGTGGGTGCTGTGTTGCGTGGGGCAGTGCGTGGTGGGGTGCGGGTGGGGTGTGGTGGGAGTTGTGGTGGTGGTTGTTTCCGCGGCGGTGAAGGTGGGAGTTGGTGATGGGTGGTGTGGTGCGGTGTTGGTGGTGGGTGTAGCGGGCGGTGATTGGGAGTGGTGGGTTGGAGGAGGTGGGGTAGCCGGAGGAGATGCAGGCGGAGGTGAGGCTGAGGGTGAGGATGGTGTGATAGGGAAGGCGAATGAGTTGGCTTTGTTGGCGGGGAAATGAGAAGCGGAGAAGTGATGGTGGTGGGTGGTGCGGGGTGGTAGGTGGGAAGGAGTAGACGGGAGGAGGCGGTTTTGGGAAGTAGGTTAGGGGAGTATGAGGTAATGGTTCTAGGAGGTCTGTGAAGGGGGAGGCAGGCTTTGTGTTGGGGAGGAATAGGCAGAGGGGAGGCGGTAGTAGTGGAGAAAGTGGTGTGTGAGGTGGGAAGGTCAGGAATAGGGGTAGGAATAGGGGAGGGCAAAATAGAAGAGGCAGTGAGAGGAGAGGAAAAGGAAAGATGATGTTTTTCCTTGTTGTATACTGGGAGAGATGTGAGGTGGCTCCCGTCATTACGGCGGGACACGGGGGCAGTGAGGGGGCGCCTTCTGTGCTTTTCTCATCCCGCTTTCCTGCTGCGAGGCTTGGGGCGATCGGCGCATGGTGGGGAGGCCTGTAGGCGCTCTTGTGTTGCTCTGCTGTGCCAGGCAGCTTTTAGCTGTTCACGAATGTCGTGGATTGGGCACTCCGGGCAGCAAGGAGAAAATTCCCACAGATTTACAGGGATGAGGTCCGTGGGGAATTGTGTGATGTCGCCGATGCGTTTGGGGGAGGAGTGGACGGCTAGAAGGCGCCTTATTTGGTTGATTTCTTTATCCAGGTCTCCCGTCGGTTCATGTATTGTGAAGTGGTCTTTAATGAAACCGGGGAGGGTCCTGAGGAGTTTATGGAATATGAGTTGTTCCCGGGTTTTTGCATCTGTGCCCGGGTACGCAGCGGTGACGAGCCGCCTAGCCTGGATGAAGGTGTCATCGAGGTTTCCATCGTATGTGAGGGCGTCTAGTTGCGATAAAGCTACAACTGTGCCCAGAGATGGCGTCATTGCCTGTTTCACAATTTGCGTGAACTGGTCCCATGACAGTTCTGGGACTACTTTTGGTATGACATTGGTGATAATTTTCCCCAGATTAGGTAGTGTGACTGCAATTTTCTCCTTATCCGAGTCAAACCCTATGTCTAAAAGGGGTTTGATCATATCCAAATAAACATCCATGTCACATTGGTCCAGGTTGAATTTTGGTAATTGAATGTGCGGTTTAGCTGCCATTGTGCAAGTTTCCTTTTATGTTCCTCCGTGCTTTTACTCGGATCCAGAACCACCGCTTGCCACCAGTGTTATGCTGAGTGTTTTTAGGCCGACTCCTCGTACTAAAAACACTAGCGACTGAGCGGGGTCCTCTTTCCGGACCGGAAGTAAAGCACTAACAAAGGAACAGGACATAAAAACTAGGCAGTCCACCTTTAACACATCTATTACCTTAATTCTAACACCGCGACAATATTACATAGAATGATATTCTGGACAGGGGATACAGATATACAAAGTTACGTTAAGATAGCACGGGATATTCACACACACTGTAATTACACTTTACAATGGGTTAAGGTTCTATAAGTGAATGTGACTGTCTTTCATTAAAGTCCAAAAGGTCTTAGTGCACTGGTACAATAGGGATGTATAGGCTTAATGGTCCAGGGGAGGAATATTACTATAAAAGAACAGGGGGAGCAGATCACTATAATTTACTGGCTGGGCTCGGCGCGGCGACTCTCGCCCACGCGTGCACTGGTAAGGGGGAACTCCTGTATTCTGGGCTGGGGGAACAACACTAGATTCACGGGCCCAGAATTTATAGTCTTTAATCAAGGGAAAGTAATCACGGGCACTTATAGATGGGATCCCTCTTATTCACTCTGTCACTGTATCACTGTCCCTGTCTCACTTCCCCTGGTGTAGGAGGGAATGTCACTAATCTTGCCCGATTTTCTGGGGCGATATCACTCTGTCACTTTAAGGGGACCTCCGGGGGCTCTACCCGTGGCGGGAATCACCGTACCCGCTGGGGGGAGACTCGACCCGGGTCCGATCCACTGAGGCGTTGCGGGGAGACCCTCTTGCCTGGGGTCTCGACCTGTTGTAGACCCTCCTCTCTGGTCCCGTCGTCACGGTGCGGGGAGACCCTCTTGCCTGGGGTCTCGACCTGATGTAGACCCTCTTCTCAGGGTCCCGTCGTAGTGGTGCAGGGAGGCCCGTCTATGTGGGGCCTCGATCTGTTGTTGTGGCCCTCAGGACTGGAGCCAAACAGGTGGAGCAGTCGTGTCTGGCGTCGGAGGGTCTGTGGCAGGAGGAGGACACTGTTGGTAGGCTGCTGGACTCGCCTGGGGGTCCGGGGACTGTGGAGGTCTGTCAGGGGATGCGCCGTCAGGTGTGGGCTGCGGCCTCGTCTCCTGCTGGTGCCTGGGGAAGACAAGAATCTCCCGGGAGTGGGAGGTAGGTCCCGACTGCGACTGGGTCTTTGCTCGGGGGACACCTTCGGGGCAACTCTCCCGGGTGGTGTCCAGCTACTCCTGCAGGAGTTGGCTGAAGATGGAGGACACACGGGGGCCGTGTTCTCTCTCTTACACAGGGAGGGTAGCACAGACGTGACTCTCTCTCTTGTCTCTGACACAGCCGTGGCGCCAGGTCGATCGGCCCTGGGACCCACTTTTGGCTTTATACAAGGGGCTCTTACCCATGGGGTGGCTAGGGGTGTTGGCCCCTTATAGTTCACTATTGGGCCTCCTGCCCTGTTTGTGATAGAGGGTATTTCTCCCTCGTGTTCACTAAAGGATAAAGGACCTCCTGTCCTGGTAGTGGCAGAGGGTATTTCTCCCTCGTGGCTCACTGTGGCAGAGGGTACTGGCCCCTCATGGCTCACCAGAATAGTGGCAGAGGGTGGTATTCCCTCGTGGCTCACTGTGGCAGCAGGTGCGAACACCTCGTGGCTCACCAAGGGACCTCCTGCCCTTCTGGAGTGAAGCTGTGGTCGTCACCACAATACTACTAGGGACTGATGTTAGATCAGTCCCACCCCACTGCTGTCGATGGTCAACCCGCCGTTGAAGTTGTTGCGGATCTAGGCTCATCTGGCGTTGGGGCAGTTGCGGGGAGAAGGGGCACAGGTCAGTGATGGTTGGGTGACCCTTTTGCCCTGGGTCATTAACCTCCCCGTTATCCCTTCCTAGGGTGGTGGGGTGGTGGTGGCGGGGTGGATGGTCCGGCGGCGGGCATTTTACCACCGTCGTCTTTGAAAAAGTCACGACCCCGTGACTGCAGGTGGTAGGTGGTGGAAGTGAACGTCGTGTGGACCAGGGTGAGATGATGCAGGAGGTTCGTCCAGTGGTTGGTCATGGTGTTTGGCTCTCGGTGGGGGTTGAAAAAGAGACGGATGGAGGATGGGCGGTTTGTCTGGCGTAGGAGGCGGAGAAGCTGGGGTGTTCGTCGGATCCTGATGGGTGGGCGGTCGTGTTGGCGCCATAGCACGCTCTCAATTTTCCTCGTTGGTAGTTTCCACGATGCCTGATGAAGGGGGAGGGTAATGGGGGTGGTGTTTGGGGTGTGGGTGGCATGTGTTGGGAAATTGGGAGCAGGATTTGGGGGAGATGGAGGTGTGGGGGTGTATGTAGGTGGTGGGCAGAAGATGCGTCATGATCTGATGGTCATGGTGGTGAGGGTGGGCGTCGGCGGTGATGGTGGTTGGGCACGTGGGGAGTTGGTGGGTGCTGTGTTGCGTGGGGCAGTGCGTGGTGGGGTGCGGGTGGGGTGTGGTGGGAGTTGTGGTGGTGGTTGTTTCCGCGGCGGTGAAGGTGGGAGTTGGTGATGGGTGGTGTGGTGCGGTGTTGGTGGTGGGTGTAGCGGGCGGTGATTGGGAGTGGTGGGTTGGAGGAGGTGGGGTAGCCGGAGGAGATGCAGGCGGAGGTGAGGCTGAGGGGGAGGATGGTGTGATAGGGAAGGCGAATGAGTTGGCTTTGTTGGCGGGGAAATGAGAAGCGGAGAAGTGATGGTGGTGGGTGGTGCGGGGTGGTAGGTGGGAAGGAGTAGACGGGAGGAGGCGGTTTTGGGAAGTAGGTTAGGGGAAGATGAGGTAAAGGTTCTAGGAGGTCTGTGAAGGGGGAGGCAGGCTGTGTGTGGGGGCGGCATCGGCCGGGGGGCGGCGGTAGTAGTGGAGAAAGTGGTGTGTGAGGTGGGAAGGTCAGGAATAGGGGTAGGAATAGGGGAGGGCAAAATAGAAGAGGCAGTGAGAGGAGAGGAAAAGGAAAGATGATGTTTTTCCTTGTTGTATACTGGGAGAGATGTGAGGTGGCTCCCGTCATTACGGCGGGACACGGGGGCAGTGAGGGGGCGCCTTCTGTGCTTTTCTCATCCCGCTTTCCTGCTGCGAGGCTTGGGGCGATCGGCGCATGGTGGGGAGGCCTGTAGGCGCTCTTGTGTTGCTCTGCTGTGCCAGGCAGCTTTTAGCTGTTCACGAATGTCGTGGATTGGGCACTCCGGGCAGCAAGGAGAAAATTCCCACAGATTTACAGGGATGAGGTCCGTGGGGAATTGTGTGATGTCGCCGATGCGTTTGGGGGAGGAGTGGACGGCTAGAAGGCGCCTTATTTGGTTGATTTCTTTATCCAGGTCTCCCGTCGGTTCATGTATTGTGAAGTGGTCTTTAATGAAACCGGGGAGGGTCCTGAGGAGTTTATGGAATATGAGTTGTTCCCGGGTTTTTGCATCTGTGCCCGGGTACGCAGCGGTGACGAGCCGCCTAGCCTGGATGAAGGTGTCATCGAGGTTTCCATCGTATGTGAGGGCGTCTAGTTGCGATAAAGCTACAACTGTGCCCAGAGATGGCGTCATTGCCTGTTTCACAATTTGCGTGAACTGGTCCCATGACAGTTCTGGGACTACTTTTGGTATGACATTGGTGATAATTTTCCCCAGATTAGGTAGTGTGACTGCAATTTTCTCCTTATCCGAGTCAAACCCTATGTCTAAAAGGGGTTTGATCATATCCAAATAAACATCCATGTCACATTGGTCCAGGTTGAATTTTGGTAATTGAATGTGCGGTTTAGCTGCCATTGTGCAAGTTTCCTTTTATGTTCCTCCGTGCTTTTACTCGGATCCAGAACCACCGCTTGCCACCAGTGTTATGCTGAGTGTTTTTAGGCCGACTCCTCGTACTAAAAACACTAGCGACTGAGCGGGGTCCTCTTTCCGGACCGGAAGTAAAGCACTAACAAAGGAACAGGACATAAAAACTAGGCAGTCCACCTTTAACACATCTATTACCTTAATTCTAACACCGCGACAATATTACATAGAATGATATTCTGGACAGGGGATACAGATATACAAAGTTACGTTAAGATAGCACGGGATATTCACACACACTGTAATTACACTTTACAATGGGTTAAGGTTCTATAAGTGAATGTGACTGTCTTTCATTAAAGTCCAAAAGGTCTTAGTGCACTGGTACAATAGGGATGTATAGGCTTAATGGTCCAGGGGAGGAATATTACTATAAAAGAACAGGGGGAGCAGATCACTATAATTTACTGGCTGGGCTCGGCGCGGCGACTCTCGCCCACGCGTGCACTGGTAAGGGGGAACTCCTGTATTCTGGGCTGGGGGAACAACACTAGATTCACGGGCCCAGAATTTATAGTCTTTAATCAAGGGAAAGTAATCACGGGCACTTATAGATGGGATCCCTCTTATTCACTCTGTCACTGTATCACTGTCCCTGTCTCACTTCCCCTGGTGTAGGAGGGAATGTCACTAATCTTGCCCGATTTTCTGGGGCGATATCACTCTGTCACTTTAAGGGGACCTCCGGGGGCTCTACCCGTGGCGGGAATCACCGTACCCGCTGGGGGAGACTCGACCCGGGTCCGATCCACTGAGGCGTTGCGGGGAGACCCTCTTGCCTGGGGTCTCGACCTGTTGTAGACCCTCCTCTCTGGTCCCGTCGTCACGGTGCGGGGAGACCCTCTTGCCTGGGGTCTCGACCTGATGTAGACCCTCTTCTCAGGGTCCCGTCGTAGTGGTGCAGGGAGGCCCGTCTATGTGGGGCCTCGATCTGTTGTTGTGGCCCTCAGGACTGGAGCCAAACAGGTGGAGCAGTCGTGTCTGGCGTCGGAGGGTCTGTGGCAGGAGGAGGACACTGTTGGTAGGCTGCTGGACTCGCCTGGGGGTCCGGGGACTGTGGAGGTCTGTCAGGGGATGCGCCGTCAGGTGTGGGCTGCGGCCTCGTCTCCTGCTGGTGCCTGGGGAAGACAAGAATCTCCCGGGAGTGGGAGGTAGGTCCCGACTGCGACTGGGTCTTTGCTCGGGGGACACCTTCGGGGCAACTCTCCCGGGTGGTGTCCAGCTACTCCTGCAGGAGTTGGCTGAAGATGGAGGACACACGGGGGCCGTGTTCTCTCTCTTACACAGGGAGGGTAGCACAGACGTGACTCTCTCTCTTGTCTCTGACACAGCCGTGGCGCCAGGTCGATCGGCCCTGGGACCCACTTTTGGCTTTATACAAGGGGCTCTTACCCATGGGGTGGCTAGGGGTGTTGGCCCCTTATAGTTCACTATTGGGCCTCCTGCCCTGTTTGTGATAGAGGGTATTTCTCCCTCGTGTTCACTAAAGGATAAAGGACCTCCTGTCCTGGTAGTGGCAGAGGGTATTTCTCCCTCGTGGCTCACTGTGGCAGAGGGTACTGGCCCCTCATGGCTCACCAGAATAGTGGCAGAGGGTGGTATTCCCTCGTGGCTCACTGTGGCAGCAGGTGCGAACACCTCGTGGCTCACCAAGGGACCTCCTGCCCTTCTGGAGTGAAGCTGTGGTCGTCACCACAATACTACTAGGGACTGATGTTAGATCAGTCCCACCCCACTGCTGTCGATGGTCAACCCGCCGTTGAAGTTGTTGCGGATCTAGGCTCATCTGGCGTTGGGGCAGTTGCGGGGAGAAGGGGCACAGGTCAGTGATGGTTGGGTGACCCTTTTGCCCTGGGTCATTAACCTCCCCGTTATCCCTTCCTAGGGTGGTGGGGTGGTGGTGGCGGGGTGGATGGTCCGGCGGCGGGCATTTTACCACCGTCGTCTTTGAAAAAGTCACGACCCCGTGACTGCAGGTGGTAGGTGGTGGAAGTGAACGTCGTGTGGACCAGGGTGAGATGATGCAGGAGGTTCGTCCAGTGGTTGGTCATGGTGTTTGGCTCTCGGTGGGGGTTGAAAAAGAGACGGATGGAGGATGGGCGGTTTGTCTGGCGTAGGAGGCGGAGAAGCTGGGGTGTTCGTCGGATCCTGATGGGTGGGCGGTCGTGTTGGCGCCATAGCACGCTCTCAATTTTCCTCGTTGGTAGTTTCCACGATGCCTGATGAAGGGGGAGGGTAATGGGGGTGGTGTTTGGGGTGTGGGTGGCATGTGTTGGGAAATTGGGAGCAGGATTTGGGGGAGATGGAGGTGTGGGGGTGTATGTAGGTGGTGGGCAGAAGATGCGTCATGATCTGATGGTCATGGTGGTGAGGGTGGGCGTCGGCGGTGATGGTGGTTGGGCACGTGGGGAGTTGGTGGGTGCTGTGTTGCGTGGGGCAGTGCGTGGTGGGGTGCGGGTGGGGTGTGGTGGGAGTTGTGGTGGTGGTTGTTTCCGCGGCGGTGAAGGTGGGAGTTGGTGATGGGTGGTGTGGTGCGGTGTTGGTGGTGGGTGTAGCGGGCGGTGATTGGGAGTGGTGGGTTGGAGGAGGTGGGGTAGCCGGAGGAGATGCAGGCGGAGGTGAGGCTGAGGGGGAGGATGGTGTGATAGGGAAGGCGAATGAGTTGGCTTTGTTGGCGGGGAAATGAGAAGCGGAGAAGTGATGGTGGTGGGTGGTGCGGGGTGGTAGGTGGGAAGGAGTAGACGGGAGGAGGCGGTTTTGGGAAGTAGGTTAGGGGAAGATGAGGTAAAGGTTCTAGGAGGTCTGTGAAGGGGGAGGCAGGCTTTGTTTTGGGGAGGAATAGCTAGAGGGGAGGTGGTAGTAGTGGAGAAAGTGGTGTGTGAGGTGGGAAGGTCAGGAATAGGGGGTGGAATAGGGGAGGGCAAAATAGAAGAGGCAGTGAGAGGAGAGGAAAAGGAAAGATGATGTTTTTCCTTGTTGTATACTGGGAGAGATGTGAGGTGGCTCCCGTCATTACGGCGGGACACGGGGGCAGTGAGGGGGCGCCTTCTGTGCTTTTCTCATCCCGCTTTCCTGCTGCGAGGCTTGGGGCGATCGGCGCATGGTGGGGAGGCCTGTAGGCGCTCTTGTGTTGCTCTGCTGTGCCAGGCAGCTTTTAGCTGTTCACGAATGTCGTGGATTGGGCACTCCGGGCAGCAAGGAGAAAATTCCCACAGATTTACAGGGATGAGGTCCGTGGGGAATTGTGTGATGTCGCCGATGCGTTTGGGGGAGGAGTGGACGGCTAGAAGGCGCCTTATTTGGTTGATTTCTTTATCCAGGTCTCCCGTCGGTTCATGTATTGTGAAGTGGTCTTTAATGAAACCGGGGAGGGTCCTGAGGAGTTTATGGAATATGAGTTGTTCCCGGGTTTTTGCATCTGTGCCCGGGTACGCAGCGGTGACGAGCCGCCTAGCCTGGATGAAGGTGTCATCGAGGTTTCCATCGTATGTGAGGGCGTCTAGTTGCGATAAAGCTACAACTGTGCCCAGAGATGGCGTCATTGCCTGTTTCACAATTTGCGTGAACTGGTCCCATGACAGTTCTGGGACTACTTTTGGTATGACATTGGTGATAATTTTCCCCAGATTAGGTAGTGTGACTGCAATTTTCTCCTTATCCGAGTCAAACCCTATGTCTAAAAGGGGTTTGATCATATCCAAATAAACATCCATGTCACATTGGTCCAGGTTGAATTTTGGTAATTGAATGTGCGGTTTAGCTGCCATTGTGCAAGTTTCCTTTTATGTTCCTCCGTGCTTTTACTCGGATCCAGAACCACCGCTTGCCACCAGTGTTATGCTGAGCGTTTTTAGGCCGACTCCTCATACTAAAAACACTAGCGACTGAGCGGGGTCCTCTTTCCGGACCGGAAGTAAAGCACTAACAAAGGAACAGGACATAAAAACTAGGCAGTCCACCTTTAACACATCTATTACCTTAATTCTAACACCGCGACAATATTACATAGAATGATATTCTGGACAGGGGATACAGATATACAAAGTTACGTTAAGATAGCACGGGATATTCACACACACTGTAATTACACTTTACAATGGGTTAAGGTTCTATAAGTGAATGTGACTGTCTTTCATTAAAGTCCAAAAGGTCTTAGTGCACTGGTACAATAGGGATGTATAGGCTTAATGGTCCAGGGGAGGAATATTACTATAAAAGAACAGGGGGAGCAGATCACTATAATTTACTGGCTGGGCTCGGCGCGGCGACTCTCGCCCACGCGTGCACTGGTAAGGGGGAACTCCTGTATTCTGGGCTGGGGGAACAACACTAGATTCACGGGCCCAGAATTTATAGTCTTTAATCAAGGGAAAGTAATCACGGGCACTTATAGATGGGATCCCTCTTATTCACTCTGTCACTGTATCACTGTCCCTGTCTCACTTCCCCTGGTGTAGGAGGGAATGTCACTAATCTTGCCCGATTTTCTGGGGCGATATCACTCTGTCACTTTAAGGGGACCTCCGGGGGCTCTACCCGTGGCGGGAATCACCGTACCCGCTGCTGGGAGACTCGACCCGGGTCCGATCCACTGAGGCGTTGCGGGGAGACCCTCTTGCCTGGGGTCTCGACCTGTTGTAGACCCTCCTCTCTGGTCCCGTCGTCACGGTGCGGGGAGACCCTCTTGCCTGGGGTCTCGACCTGATGTAGACCCTCTTCTCAGGGTCCCGTCGTAGTGGTGCAGGGAGGCCCGTCTATGTGGGGCCTCGATCTGTTGTTGTGGCCCTCAGGACTGGAGCCAAACAGGTGGAGCAGTCGTGTCTGGCGTCGGAGGGTCTGTGGCAGGAGGAGGACACTGTTGGTAGGCTGCTGGACTCGCCTGGGGGTCCGGGGACTGTGGAGGTCTGTCAGGGGATGCGCCGTCAGGTGTGGGCTGCGGCCTCGTCTCCTGCTGGTGCCTGGGGAAGACAAGAATCTCCCGGGAGTGGGAGGTAGGTCCCGACTGCGACTGGGTCTTTGCTCGGGGGACACCTTCGGGGCAACTCTCCCGGGTGGTGTCCAGCTACTCCTGCAGGAGTTGGCTGAAGATGGAGGACACACGGGGGCCGTGTTCTCTCTCTTACACAGGGAGGGTAGCACAGACGTGACTCTCTCTCTTGTCTCTGACACAGCCGTGGCGCCAGGTCGATCGGCCCTGGGACCCACTTTTGGCTTTATACAAGGGGCTCTTACCCATGGGGTGGCTAGGGGTGTTGGCCCCTTATAGTTCACTATTGGGCCTCCTGCCCTGTTTGTGATAGAGGGTATTTCTCCCTCGTGTTCACTAAAGGATAAAGGACCTCCTGTCCTGGTAGTGGCAGAGGGTATTTCTCCCTCGTGGCTCACTGTGGCAGAGGGTACTGGCCCCTCATGGCTCACCAGAATAGTGGCAGAGGGTGGTATTCCCTCGTGGCTCACTGTGGCAGCAGGTGCGAACACCTCGTGGCTCACCAAGGGACCTCCTGCCCTTCTGGAGTGAAGCTGTGGTCGTCACCACAATACTACTAGGGACTGATGTTAGATCAGTCCCACCCCACTGCTGTCGATGGTCAACCCGCCGTTGAAGTTGTTGCGGATCTAGGCTCATCTGGCGTTGGGGCAGTTGCGGGGAGAAGGGGCACAGGTCAGTGATGGTTGGGTGACCCTTTTGCCCTGGGTCATTAACCTCCCCGTTATCCCTTCCTAGGGTGGTGGGGTGGTGGTGGCGGGGTGGATGGTCCGGCGGCGGGCATTTTACCACCGTCGTCTTTGAAAAAGTCACGACCCCGTGACTGCAGGTGGTAGGTGGTGGAAGTGAACGTCGTGTGGACCAGGGTGAGATGATGCAGGAGGTTCGTCCAGTGGTTGGTCATGGTGTTTGGCTCTCGGTGGGGGTTGAAAAAGAGACGGATGGAGGATGGGCGGTTTGTCTGGCGTAGGAGGCGGAGAAGCTGGGGTGTTCGTCGGATCCTGATGGGTGGGCGGTCGTGTTGGCGCCATAGCACGCTCTCAATTTTCCTCGTTGGTAGTTTCCACGATGCCTGATGAAGGGGGAGGGTAATGGGGGTGGTGTTTGGGGTGTGGGTGGCATGTGTTGGGAAATTGGGAGCAGGATGGGGGGGAGATGGAGGTGTGGGGGTGTATGTAGGTGGTGGGCAGAAGATGCGTCATGATCTGATGGTCATGGTGGTGAGGGTGGGCGTCGGCGGTGATGGTGGTTGGGCACGTGGGGAGTTGGTGGGTGCTGTGTTGCGTGGGGCAGTGCGTGGTGGGGTGCGGGTGGGGTGTGGTGGGAGTTGTGGTGGTGGTTGTTTCCGCGGCGGTGAAGGTGGGAGTTGGTGATGGGTGGTGTGGTGCGGTGTTGGTGGTGGGTGTAGCGGGCGGTGATTGGGAGTGGTGGGTTGGAGGAGGTGGGGTAGCCGGAGGAGATGCAGGCGGAGGTGAGGCTGAGGGGGAGGATGGTGTGATAGGGAAGGCGAATGAGTTGGCTTTGTTGGCGGGGAAATGAGAAGCGGAGAAGTGATGGTGGTGGGTGGTGCGGGGTGGTAGGTGGGAAGGAGTAGACGGGAGGAGGCGGTTTTGGGAAGTAGGTTAGGGAAGATGAGGTAAAGGTTCTTGGTGGTCTGTGACGGGGTAGCCAGGCTTTGTGTTGGGGAGGCATAGGCAGGGGGAGGCGGTAGTAGTGGAGAAAGTGGTGTGTGAGGTGGGAAGGTCAGGAATAGGGGTAGGAATAGGGGAGGGCAAAATAGAAGAGGCAGTGAGAGGAGAGGAAAAGGAAAGATGATGTTTTTCCTTGTTGTATACTGGGAGAGATGTGAGGTGGCTCCCGTCATTACGGCGGGACACGGGGGCAGTGAGGGGGCGCCTTCTGTGCTTTTCTCATCCCGCTTTCCTGCTGCGAGGCTTGGGGCGATCGGCGCATGGTGGGGAGGCCTGTAGGCGCTCTTGTGTTGCTCTGCTGTGCCAGGCAGCTTTTAGCTGTTCACGAATGTCGTGGATTGGGCACTCCGGGCAGCAAGGAGAAAATTCCCACAGATTTACAGGGATGAGGTCCGTGGGGAATTGTGTGATGTCGCCGATGCGTTTGGGGGAGGAGTGGACGGCTAGAAGGCGCCTTATTTGGTTGATTTCTTTATCCAGGTCTCCCGTCGGTTCATGTATTGTGAAGTGGTCTTTAATGAAACCGGGGAGGGTCCTGAGGAGTTTATGGAATATGAGTTGTTCCCGGGTTTTTGCATCTGTGCCCGGGTACGCAGCGGTGACGAGCCGCCTAGCCTGGATGAAGGTGTCATCGAGGTTTCCATCGTATGTGAGGGCGTCTAGTTGCGATAAAGCTACAACTGTGCCCAGAGATGGCGTCATTGCCTGTTTCACAATTTGCGTGAACTGGTCCCATGACAGTTCTGGGACTACTTTTGGTATGACATTGGTGATAATTTTCCCCAGATTAGGTAGTGTGACTGCAATTTTCTCCTTATCCGAGTCAAACCCTATGTCTAAAAGGGGTTTGATCATATCCAAATAAACATCCATGTCACATTGGTCCAGGTTGAATTTTGGTAATTGAATGTGCGGTTTAGCTGCCATTGTGCAAGTTTCCTTTTATGTTCCTCCGTGCTTTTACTCGGATCCAGAACCACCGCTTGCCACCAGTGTTATGCTGAGTGTTTTTAGGCCGACTCCTCGTACTAAAAACACTAGCGACTGAGCGGGGTCCTCTTTCCGGACCGGAAGTAAAGCACTAACAAAGGAACAGGACATAAAAACTAGGCAGTCCACCTTTAACACATCTATTACCTTAATTCTAACACCGCGACAATATTACATAGAATGATATTCTGGACAGGGGATACAGATATACAAAGTTACGTTAAGATAGCACGGGATATTCACACACACTGTAATTACACTTTACAATGGGTTAAGGTTCTATAAGTGAATGTGACTGTCTTTCATTAAAGTCCAAAAGGTCTTAGTGCACTGGTACAATAGGGATGTATAGGCTTAATGGTCCAGGGGAGGAATATTACTATAAAAGAACAGGGGGAGCAGATCACTATAATTTACTGGCTGGGCTCGGCGCGGCGACTCTCGCCCACGCGTGCACTGGTAAGGGGGAACTCCTGTATTCTGGGCTGGGGGAACAACACTAGATTCACGGGCCCAGAATTTATAGTCTTTAATCAAGGGAAAGTAATCACGGGCACTTATAGATGGGATCCCTCTTATTCACTCTGTCACTGTATCACTGTCCCTGTCTCACTTCCCCTGGTGTAGGAGGGAATGTCACTAATCTTGCCCGATTTTCTGGGGCGATATCACTCTGTCACTTTAAGGGGACCTCCGGGGGCTCTACCCGTGGCGGGAATCACCGTACCCGCTGGGGGAGACTCGACCCGGGTCCGATCCACTGAGGCGTTGCGGGGAGACCCTCTTGCCTGGGGTCTCGACCTGTTGTAGACCCTCCTCTCTGGTCCCGTCGTCACGGTGCGGGGAGACCCTCTTGCCTGGGGTCTCGACCTGATGTAGACCCTCTTCTCAGGGTCCCGTCGTAGTGGTGCAGGGAGGCCCGTCTATGTGGGGCCTCGATCTGTTGTTGTGGCCCTCAGGACTGGAGCCAAACAGGTGGAGCAGTCGTGTCTGGCGTCGGAGGGTCTGTGGCAGGAGGAGGACACTGTTGGTAGGCTGCTGGACTCGCCTGGGGGTCCGGGGACTGTGGAGGTCTGTCAGGGGATGCGCCGTCAGGTGTGGGCTGCGGCCTCGTCTCCTGCTGGTGCCTGGGGAAGACAAGAATCTCCCGGGAGTGGGAGGTAGGTCCCGACTGCGACTGGGTCTTTGCTCGGGGGACACCTTCGGGGCAACTCTCCCGGGTGGTGTCCAGCTACTCCTGCAGGAGTTGGCTGAAGATGGAGGACACACGGGGGCCGTGTTCTCTCTCTTACACAGGGAGGGTAGCACAGACGTGACTCTCTCTCTTGTCTCTGACACAGCCGTGGCGCCAGGTCGATCGGCCCTGGGACCCACTTTTGGCTTTATACAAGGGGCTCTTACCCATGGGGTGGCTAGGGGTGTTGGCCCCTTATAGTTCACTATTGGGCCTCCTGCCCTGTTTGTGATAGAGGGTATTTCTCCCTCGTGTTCACTAAAGGATAAAGGACCTCCTGTCCTGGTAGTGGCAGAGGGTATTTCTCCCTCGTGGCTCACTGTGGCAGAGGGTACTGGCCCCTCATGGCTCACCAGAATAGTGGCAGAGGGTGGTATTCCCTCGTGGCTCACTGTGGCAGCAGGTGCGAACACCTCGTGGCTCACCAAGGGACCTCCTGCCCTTCTGGAGTGAAGCTGTGGTCGTCACCACAATACTACTAGGGACTGATGTTAGATCAGTCCCACCCCACTGCTGTCGATGGTCAACCCGCCGTTGAAGTTGTTGCGGATCTAGGCTCATCTGGCGTTGGGGCAGTTGCGGGGAGAAGGGGCACAGGTCAGTGATGGTTGGGTGACCCTTTTGCCCTGGGTCATTAACCTCCCCGTTATCCCTTCCTAGGGTGGTGGGGTGGTGGTGGCGGGGTGGATGGTCCGGCGGCGGGCATTTTACCACCGTCGTCTTTGAAAAAGTCACGACCCCGTGACTGCAGGTGGTAGGTGGTGGAAGTGAACGTCGTGTGGACCAGGGTGAGATGATGCAGGAGGTTCGTCCAGTGGTTGGTCATGGTGTTTGGCTCTCGGTGGGGGTTGAAAAAGAGACGGATGGAGGATGGGCGGTTTGTCTGGCGTAGGAGGCGGAGAAGCTGGGGTGTTCGTCGGATCCTGATGGGTGGGCGGTCGTGTTGGCGCCATAGCACGCTCTCAATTTTCCTCGTTGGTAGTTTCCACGATGCCTGATGAAGGGGGAGGGTAATGGGGGTGGTGTTTGGGGTGTGGGTGGCATGTGTTGGGAAATTGGGAGCAGGATGGGGGAGATGGAGGTGTGGGGGTGTATGTAGGTGGTGGGCAGAAGATGCGTCATGATCTGATGGTCATGGTGGTGAGGGTGGGCGTCGGCGGTGATGGTGGTTGGGCACGTGGGGAGTTGGTGGGTGCTGTGTTGCGTGGGGCAGTGCGTGGTGGGGTGCGGGTGGGGTGTGGTGGGAGTTGTGGTGGTGGTTGTTTCCGCGGCGGTGAAGGTGGGAGTTGGTGATGGGTGGTGTGGTGCGGTGTTGGTGGTGGGTGTAGCGGGCGGTGATTGGGAGTGGTGGGTTGGAGGAGGTGGGGTAGCCGGAGGAGATGCAGGCGGAGGTGAGGCTGAGGGGGAGGATGGTGTGATAGGGAAGGCGAATGAGTTGGCTTTGTTGGCGGGGAAATGAGAAGCGGAGAAGTGATGGTGGTGGGTGGTGCGGGGTGGTAGGTGGGAAGGAGTAGACGGGAGGAGGCGGTTTTGGGAAGTAGGTTAGGGGAAGATGAGGTAAAGGTTCTAGGAGGTCTGTGAAGGGGGAGGCAGGCTTTGTGTTGGGGAGGAATAGGCAGGGGGGAGGCGGTAGTAGTGGAGAAAGTGGTGTGTGAGGTGGGAAGGTCAGGAATAGGGGTAGGAATAGGGGAGGGCAAAATAGAAGAGGCAGTGAGAGGAGAGGAAAAGGAAAGATGATGTTTTTCCTTGTTGTATACTGGGAGAGATGTGAGGTGGCTCCCGTCATTACGGCGGGACACGGGGGCAGTGAGGGGGCGCCTTCTGTGCTTTTCTCATCCCGCTTTCCTGCTGCGAGGCTTGGGGCGATCGGCGCATGGTGGGGAGGCCTGTAGGCGCTCTTGTGTTGCTCTGCTGTGCCAGGCAGCTTTTAGCTGTTCACGAATGTCGTGGATTGGGCACTCCGGGCAGCAAGGAGAAAATTCCCACAGATTTACAGGGATGAGGTCCGTGGGGAATTGTGTGATGTCGCCGATGCGTTTCGGAGGAGTGGACGGCTAGAAGGCGCCTTATTTGGTTGATTTCTTTATCCAGGTCTCCCGTCGGTTCATGTATTGTGAAGTGGTCTTTAATGAAACCGGGGAGGGTCCTGAGGAGTTTATGGAATATGAGTTGTTCCCGGGTTTTTGCATCTGTGCCCGGGTACGCAGCGGTGACGAGCCGCCTAGCCTGGATGAAGGTGTCATCGAGGTTTCCATCGTATGTGAGGGCGTCTAGTTGCGATAAAGCTACAACTGTGCCCAGAGATGGCGTCATTGCCTGTTTCACAATTTGCGTGAACTGGTCCCATGACAGTTCTGGGACTACTTTTGGTATGACATTGGTGATAATTTTCCCCAGATTAGGTAGTGTGACTGCAATTTTCTCCTTATCCGAGTCAAACCCTATGTCTAAAAGGGGTTTGATCATATCCAAATAAACATCCATGTCACATTGGTCCAGGTTGAATTTTGGTAATTGAATGTGCGGTTTAGCTGCCATTGTGCAAGTTTCCTTTTATGTTCCTCCGTGCTTTTACTCGGATCCAGAACCACCGCTTGCCACCAGTGTTATGCTGAGTGTTTTTAGGCCGACTCCTCGTACTAAAAACACTAGCGACTGAGCGGGGTCCTCTTTCCGGACCGGAAGTAAAGCACTAACAAAGGAACAGGACATAAAAACTAGGCAGTCCACCTTTAACACATCTATTACCTTAATTCTAACACCGCGACAATATTACATAGAATGATATTCTGGACAGGGGATACAGATATACAAAGTTACGTTAAGATAGCACGGGATATTCACACACACTGTAATTACACTTTACAATGGGTTAAGGTTCTATAAGTGAATGTGACTGTCTTTCATTAAAGTCCAAAAGGTCTTAGTGCACTGGTACAATAGGGATGTATAGGCTTAATGGTCCAGGGGAGGAATATTACTATAAAAGAACAGGGGGAGCAGATCACTATAATTTACTGGCTGGGCTCGGCGCGGCGACTCTCGCCCACGCGTGCACTGGTAAGGGGGAACTCCTGTATTCTGGGCTGGGGGAACAACACTAGATTCACGGGCCCAGAATTTATAGTCTTTAATCAAGGGAAAGTAATCACGGGCACTTATAGATGGGATCCCTCTTATTCACTCTGTCACTGTATCACTGTCCCTGTCTCACTTCCCCTGGTGTAGGAGGGAATGTCACTAATCTTGCCCGATTTTCTGGGGCGATATCACTCTGTCACTTTAAGGGGACCTCCGGGGGCTCTACCCGTGGCGGGAATCACCGTACCCGCTGTGGGGAGACTCGACCCGGGTCCGATCCACTGAGGCGTTGCGGGGAGACCCTCTTGCCTGGGGTCTCGACCTGTTGTAGACCCTCCTCTCTGGTCCCGTCGTCACGGTGCGGGGAGACCCTCTTGCCTGGGGTCTCGACCTGATGTAGACCCTCTTCTCAGGGTCCCGTCGTAGTGGTGCAGGGAGGCCCGTCTATGTGGGGCCTCGATCTGTTGTTGTGGCCCTCAGGACTGGAGCCAAACAGGTGGAGCAGTCGTGTCTGGCGTCGGAGGGTCTGTGGCAGGAGGAGGACACTGTTGGTAGGCTGCTGGACTCGCCTGGGGGTCCGGGGACTGTGGAGGTCTGTCAGGGGATGCGCCGTCAGGTGTGGGCTGCGGCCTCGTCTCCTGCTGGTGCCTGGGGAAGACAAGAATCTCCCGGGAGTGGGAGGTAGGTCCCGACTGCGACTGGGTCTTTGCTCGGGGGACACCTTCGGGGCAACTCTCCCGGGTGGTGTCCAGCTACTCCTGCAGGAGTTGGCTGAAGATGGAGGACACACGGGGGCCGTGTTCTCTCTCTTACACAGGGAGGGTAGCACAGACGTGACTCTCTCTCTTGTCTCTGACACAGCCGTGGCGCCAGGTCGATCGGCCCTGGGACCCACTTTTGGCTTTATACAAGGGGCTCTTACCCATGGGGTGGCTAGGGGTGTTGGCCCCTTATAGTTCACTATTGGGCCTCCTGCCCTGTTTGTGATAGAGGGTATTTCTCCCTCGTGTTCACTAAAGGATAAAGGACCTCCTGTCCTGGTAGTGGCAGAGGGTATTTCTCCCTCGTGGCTCACTGTGGCAGAGGGTACTGGCCCCTCATGGCTCACCAGAATAGTGGCAGAGGGTGGTATTCCCTCGTGGCTCACTGTGGCAGCAGGTGCGAACACCTCGTGGCTCACCAAGGGACCTCCTGCCCTTCTGGAGTGAAGCTGTGGTCGTCACCACAATACTACTAGGGACTGATGTTAGATCAGTCCCACCCCACTGCTGTCGATGGTCAACCCGCCGTTGAAGTTGTTGCGGATCTAGGCTCATCTGGCGTTGGGGCAGTTGCGGGGAGAAGGGGCACAGGTCAGTGATGGTTGGGTGACCCTTTTGCCCTGGGTCATTAACCTCCCCGTTATCCCTTCCTAGGGTGGTGGGGTGGTGGTGGCGGGGTGGATGGTCCGGCGGCGGGCATTTTACCACCGTCGTCTTTGAAAAAGTCACGACCCCGTGACTGCAGGTGGTAGGTGGTGGAAGTGAACGTCGTGTGGACCAGGGTGAGATGATGCAGGAGGTTCGTCCAGTGGTTGGTCATGGTGTTTGGCTCTCGGTGGGGGTTGAAAAAGAGACGGATGGAGGATGGGCGGTTTGTCTGGCGTAGGAGGCGGAGAAGCTGGGGTGTTCGTCGGATCCTGATGGGTGGGCGGTCGTGTTGGCGCCATAGCACGCTCTCAATTTTCCTCGTTGGTAGTTTCCACGATGCCTGATGAAGGGGGAGGGTAATGGGGGTGGTGTTTGGGGTGTGGGTGGCATGTGTTGGGAAATTGGGAGCAGGATGGGGGAGATGGAGGTGTGGGGGTGTATGTAGGTGGTGGGCAGAAGATGCGTCATGATCTGATGGTCATGGTGGTGAGGGTGGGCGTCGGCGGTGATGGTGGTTGGGCACGTGGGGAGTTGGTGGGTGCTGTGTTGCGTGGGGCAGTGCGTGGTGGGGTGCGGGTGGGGTGTGGTGGGAGTTGTGGTGGTGGTTGTTTCCGCGGCGGTGAAGGTGGGAGTTGGTGATGGGTGGTGTGGTGCGGTGTTGGTGGTGGGTGTAGCGGGCGGTGATTGGGAGTGGTGGGTTGGAGGAGGTGGGGTAGCCGGAGGAGATGCAGGCGGAGGTGAGGCTGAGGGGGAGGATGGTGTGATAGGGAAGGCGAATGAGTTGGCTTTGTTGGCGGGGAAATGAGAAGCGGAGAAGTGATGGTGGTGGGTGGTGCGGGGTGGTAGGTGGGAAGGAGTAGACGGGAGGAGGCGGTTTTGGGAAGTAGGTTAGGGGAAGATGAGGTAAAGGTTCTAGGAGGTCTGTGAAGGGGGAGGCAGGCTTTGTGTTGGGGAGGAATAGGCAGGGGGGAGGCGGTAGTAGTGGAGAAAGTGGTGTGTGAGGTGGGAAGGTCAGGAATAGGGGTAGGAATAGGGGAGGGCAAAATAGAAGAGGCAGTGAGAGGAGAGGAAAAGGAAAGATGATGTTTTTCCTTGTTGTATACTGGGAGAGATGTGAGGTGGCTCCCGTCATTACGGCGGGACACGGGGGCAGTGAGGGGGCACCTTCTGTGCTTTTCTCATCCCGCTTTCCTGCTGCGAGGCTTGGGGCGATCGGCGCATGGTGGGGAGGCCTGTAGGCGCTCTTGTGTTGCTCTGCTGTGCCAGGCAGCTTTTAGCTGTTCACGAATGTCGTGGATTGGGCACTCCGGGCAGCAAGGAGAAAATTCCCACAGATTTACAGGGATGAGGTCCGTGGGGAATTGTGTGATGTCGCCGATGCGTTTGGGGGAGGAGTGGACGGCTAGAAGGCGCCTTATTTGGTTGATTTCTTTATCCAGGTCTCCCGTCGGTTCATGTATTGTGAAGTGGTCTTTAATGAAACCGGGGAGGGTCCTGAGGAGTTTATGGAATATGAGTTGTTCCCGGGTTTTTGCATCTGTGCCCGGGTACGCAGCGGTGACGAGCCGCCTAGCCTGGATGAAGGTGTCATCGAGGTTTCCATCGTATGTGAGGGCGTCTAGTTGCGATAAAGCTACAACTGTGCCCAGAGATGGCGTCATTGCCTGTTTCACAATTTGCGTGAACTGGTCCCATGACAGTTCTGGGACTACTTTTGGTATGACATTGGTGATAATTTTCCCCAGATTAGGTAGTGTGACTGCAATTTTCTCCTTATCCGAGTCAAACCCTATGTCTAAAAGGGGTTTGATCATATCCAAATAAACATCCATGTCACATTGGTCCAGGTTGAATTTTGGTAATTGAATGTGCGGTTTAGCTGCCATTGTGCAAGTTTCCTTTTATGTTCCTCCGTGCTTTTACTCGGATCCAGAACCACCGCTTGCCACCAGTGTTATGCTGAGTGTTTTTAGGCCGACTCCTCGTACTAAAAACACTAGCGACTGAGCGGGGTCCTCTTTCCGGACCGGAAGTAAAGCACTAACAAAGGAACAGGACATAAAAACTAGGCAGTCCACCTTTAACACATCTATTACCTTAATTCTAACACCGCGACAATATTACATAGAATGATATTCTGGACAGGGGATACAGATATACAAAGTTACGTTAAGATAGCACGGGATATTCACACACACTGTAATTACACTTTACAATGGGTTAAGGTTCTATAAGTGAATGTGACTGTCTTTCATTAAAGTCCAAAAGGTCTTAGTGCACTGGTACAATAGGGATGTATAGGCTTAATGGTCCAGGGGAGGAATATTACTATAAAAGAACAGGGGGAGCAGATCACTATAATTTACTGGCTGGGCTCGGCGCGGCGACTCTCGCCCACGCGTGCACTGGTAAGGGGGAACTCCTGTATTCTGGGCTGGGGGAACAACACTAGATTCACGGGCCCAGAATTTATAGTCTTTAATCAAGGGAAAGTAATCACGGGCACTTATAGATGGGATCCCTCTTATTCACTCTGTCACTGTATCACTGTCCCTGTCTCACTTCCCCTGGTGTAGGAGGGAATGTCACTAATCTTGCCCGATTTTCTGGGGCGATATCACTCTGTCACTTTAAGGGGACCTCCGGGGGCTCTACCCGTGGCGGGAATCACCGTACCCGCTGGGGGGAGACTCGACCCGGGTCCGATCCACTGAGGCGTTGCGGGCAGACCCTCTTGCCTGGGGTCTCGACCTGTTGTAGACCCTCCTCTCTGGTCCCGTCGTCACGGTGCGGGGAGACCCTCTTGCCTGGGGTCTCGACCTGATGTAGACCCTCTTCTCAGGGTCCCGTCGTAGTGGTGCAGGGAGGCCCGTCTATGTGGGGCCTCGATCTGTTGTTGTGGCCCTCAGGACTGGAGCCAAACAGGTGGAGCAGTCGTGTCTGGCGTCGGAGGGTCTGTGGCAGGAGGAGGACACTGTTGGTAGGCTGCTGGACTCGCCTGGGGGTCCGGGGACTGTGGAGGTCTGTCAGGGGATGCGCCGTCAGGTGTGGGCTGCGGCCTCGTCTCCTGCTGGTGCCTGGGGAAGACAAGAATCTCCCGGGAGTGGGAGGTAGGTCCCGACTGCGACTGGGTCTTTGCTCGGGGGACACCTTCAGGGCAACTCTCCCGGGTGGTGTCCAGCTACTCCTGCAGGAGTTGGCTGAAGATGGAGGACACACGGGGGCCGTGTTCTCTCTCTTACACAGGGAGGGTAGCACAGACGTGACTCTCTCTCTTGTCTCTGACACAGCCGTGGCGCCAGGTCGATCGGCCCTGGGACCCACTTTTGGCTTTATACAAGGGGCTCTTACCCATGGGGTGGCTAGGGGTGTTGGCCCCTTATAGTTCACTATTGGGCCTCCTGCCCTGTTTGTGATAGAGGGTATTTCTCCCTCGTGTTCACTAAAGGATAAAGGACCTCCTGTCCTGGTAGTGGCAGAGGGTATTTCTCCCTCGTGGCTCACTGTGGCAGAGGGTACTGGCCCCTCATGGCTCACCAGAATAGTGGCAGAGGGTGGTATTCCCTCGTGGCTCACTGTGGCAGCAGGTGCGAACACCTCGTGGCTCACCAAGGGACCTCCTGCCCTTCTGGAGTGAAGCTGTGGTCGTCACCACAATACTACTAGGGACTGATGTTAGATCAGTCCCACCCCACTGCTGTCGATGGTCAACCCGCCGTTGAAGTTGTTGCGGATCTAGGCTCATCTGGCGTTGGGGCAGTTGCGGGGAGAAGGGGCACAGGTCAGTGATGGTTGGGTGACCCTTTTGCCCTGGGTCATTAACCTCCCCGTTATCCCTTCCTAGGGTGGTGGGGTGGTGGTGGCGGGGTGGATGGTCCGGCGGCGGGCATTTTACCACCGTCGTCTTTGAAAAAGTCACGACCCCGTGACTGCAGGTGGTAGGTGGTGGAAGTGAACGTCGTGTGGACCAGGGTGAGATGATGCAGGAGGTTCGTCCAGTGGTTGGTCATGGTGTTTGGCTCTCGGTGGGGGTTGAAAAAGAGACGGATGGAGGATGGGCGGTTTGTCTGGCGTAGGAGGCGGAGAAGCTGGGGTGTTCGTCGGATCCTGATGGGTGGGCGGTCGTGTTGGCGCCATAGCACGCTCTCAATTTTCCTCGTTGGTAGTTTCCACGATGCCTGATGAAGGGGGAGGGTAATGGGGGTGGTGTTTGGGGTGTGGGTGGCATGTGTTGGGAAATTGGGAGCAGGATTTGGGGGAGATGGAGGTGTGGGGGTGTATGTAGGTGGTGGGCAGAAGATGCGTCATGATCTGATGGTCATGGTGGTGAGGGTGGGCGTCGGCGGTGATGGTGGTTGGGCACGTGGGGAGTTGGTGGGTGCTGTGTTGCGTGGGGCAGTGCGTGGTGGGGTGCGGGTGGGGTGTGGTGGGAGTTGTGGTGGTGGTTGTTTCCGCGGCGGTGAAGGTGGGAGTTGGTGATGGGTGGTGTGGTGCGGTGTTGGTGGTGGGTGTAGCGGGCGGTGATTGGGAGTGGTGGGTTGGAGGAGGTGGGGTAGCCGGAGGAGATGCAGGCGGAGGTGAGGCTGAGGGGGAGGATGGTGTGATAGGGAAGGCGAATGAGTTGGCTTTGTTGGCGGGGAAATGAGAAGCGGAGAAGTGATGGTGGTGGGTGGTGCGGGGTGGTAGGTGGGAAGGAGTAGACGGGAGGAGGCGGTTTTGGGAAGTAGGTTAGGGGAAGATGAGGTAAAGGTTCTAGGAGGTCTGTGAAGGGGGAGGCAGGCTTTGTGTTGGGGAGGAATAGGCAGGGGGGAGGCGGTAGTAGTGGAGAAAGTGGTGTGTGAGGTGGGAAGGTCAGGAATAGGGGTAGGAATAGGGGAGGGCAAAATAGAAGAGGCAGTGAGAGGAGAGGAAAAGGAAAGATGATGTTTTTCCTTGTTGTATACTGGGAGAGATGTGAGGTGGCTCCCGTCATTACGGCGGGACACGGGGGCAGTGAGGGGGCACCTTCTGTGCTTTTCTCATCCCGCTTTCCTGCTGCGAGGCTTGGGGCGATCGGCGCATGGTGGGGAGGCCTGTAGGCGCTCTTGTGTTGCTCTGCTGTGCCAGGCAGCTTTTAGCTGTTCACGAATGTCGTGGATTGGGCACTCCGGGCAGCAAGGAGAAAATTCCCACAGATTTACAGGGATGAGGTCCGTGGGGAATTGTGTGATGTCGCCGATGCGTTTGGGGGAGGAGTGGACGGCTAGAAGGCGCCTTATTTGGTTGATTTCTTTATCCAGGTCTCCCGTCGGTTCATGTATTGTGAAGTGGTCTTTAATAAAACCGGGGAGGGTCCTGAGGAGTTTATGGAATATGAGTTGTTCCCGGGTTTTTGCATCTGTGCCCGGGTACGCAGCGGTGACGAGCCGCCTAGCCTGGATGAAGGTGTCATCGAGGTTTCCATCGTATGTGAGGGCGTCTAGTTGCGATAAAGCTACAACTGTGCCCAGAGATGGCGTCATTGCCTGTTTCACAATTTGCGTGAACTGGTCCCATGACAGTTCTGGGACTACTTTTGGTATGACATTGGTGATAATTTTCCCCAGATTAGGTAGTGTGACTGCAATTTTCTCCTTATCCGAGTCAAACCCTATGTCTAAAAGGGGTTTGATCATATCCAAATAAACATCCATGTCACATTGGTCCAGGTTGAATTTTGGTAATTGAATGTGCGGTTTAGCTGCCATTGTGCAAGTTTCCTTTTATGTTCCTCCGTGCTTTTACTCGGATCCAGAACCACCGCTTGCCACCAGTGTTATGCTGAGCGTTTTTAGGCCGACTCCTCATACTAAAAACACTAGCGACTGAGCGGGGTCCTCTTTCCGGACCGGAAGTAAAGCACTAACAAAGGAACAGGACATAAAAACTAGGCAGTCCACCTTTAACACATCTATTACCTTAATTCTAACACCGCAACAATATTACATAGAATGATATTCTGGACAGGGGATACAGATATACAAAGTTACGTTAAGATAGCACGGGATATTCACACACACTGTAATTACACTTTACAATGGGTTAAGGTTCTATAAGTGAATGTGACTGTCTTTCATTAAAGTCCAAAAGGTCTTAGTGCACTGGTACAATAGGGATGTATAGGCTTAATGGTCCAGGGGAGGAATATTACTATAAAAGAACAGGGGGAGCAGATCACTATAATTTGCTGGCTGGGCTCGGCGCGGCGACTCTCGCCCACGCGTGCACTGGTAAGGGGGAACTCCTGTATTCTGGGCTGGGGGAACAACACTAGATTCACGGGCCCAGAATTTATAGTCTTTAATCAAGGGAAAGTAATCACGGGCACTTATAGATGGGATCCCTCTTATTCACTCTGTCACTGTATCACTGTCCCTGTCTCACTTCCCCTGGTGTAGGAGGGAATGTCACTAATCTTGCCCGATTTTCTGGGGCGATATCACTCTGTCACTTTAAGGGGACCTCCGGGGGCTCTACCCGTGGCGGGAATCACCGTACCCTCTGGGGGGAGACTCGACCCGGGTCCGATCCACTGAGGCGTTGCGGGGAGACCCTCTTGCCTGGGGTCTCGACCTGTTGTAGACCCTCCTCTCTGGTCCCGTCGTCACGGTGCGGGGAGACCCTCTTGCCTGGGGTCTCGACCTGATGTAGACCCTCTTCTCAGGGTCCCGTCGTAGTGGTGCAGGGAGGCCCGTCTATGTGGGGCCTCGATCTGTTGTTGTGGCCCTCAGGACTGGAGCCAAACAGGTGGAGCAGTCGTGTCTGGCGTCGGAGGGTCTGTGGCAGGAGGAGGACACTGTTGGTAGGCTGCTGGACTCGCCTGGGGGTCCGGGGACTGTGGAGGTCTGTCAGAGGATGCGCCGTCAGGTGTGGCCTGCGGCCTCATCTCCTGCTGGTGCCTGGGGAAGACAAGAATCTCCCGGGAGTGGGAGGTAGGTCCCGACTGCGACTGAGTCTTTGCTCGGGGGACACCTTCAGGGCAACTCTCCCGGGTGGTGTCCAGCTACTCCTGCAGGAGTTGGCTGAAGATGGAGGACACACGGGGGCCGTGTTCTCTCTCTTACACAGGGAGGGTAGCACAGACGTGACTCTCTCTCTTGTCTCTGACACAGCCGTGGCGCCAGGTCGATCGGCCCTGGGACCCACTTTTGGCTTTATATAAGGGGCTCTTACCCATGGGGTGGCTAGGGGTGTTGGCCCCTTATAGTTCACTATTGGGCCTCCTGCCCTGTTTGTGATAGAGGGTATTTCTCCCTCGTGTTCACTAAAGGATAAAGGACCTCCTGTCCTGGTAGTGGCAGAGGGTATTTCTCCCTCGTGGCTCACTGTGGCAGAGGGTACTGGCCCCTCATGGCTCACCAGAATAGTGGCAGAGGGTGGTATTCCCTCGTGGCTCACTGTGGCAGCAGGTGCGAACACCTCGTGGCTCACCAAGGGACCTCCTGCCCTTCTGGAGTGAAGCTGTGGTCGTCACCACAATACTACTAGGGACTGATGTTAGATCAGTCCCACCCCACTGCTGTCGATGGTCAACCCGCCGTTGAAGTTGTTGCGGATCTAGGCTCATCTGGCGTTGGGGCAGTTGCGGGGAGAAGGGGCACAGGTCAGTGATGGTTGGGTGACCCTTTTGCCCTGGGTCATTAACCTCCCCGTTATCCCTTCCTAGGGTGGTGGGGTGGTGGTGGCGGGGTGGATGGTCCGGCGGCGGGCATTTTACCACCGTCGTCTTTGAAAAAGTCACGACCCCGTGACTGCAGGTGGTAGGTGGTGGAAGTGAACGTCGTGTGGACCAGGGTGAGATGATGCAGGACGAGAGTCTGCTGGAGGGTAAGACAGGTGAGTGTGATTAGATGAAAAGAAATTACAAAAAATGAATTATTATAATATCTGCTGCATATATTGCATTTTATGTACTAAATAAAAACACTGTCTATTATTCACCACCGTATTTGGGTATCCTACTCATTATTATTATCCTTTGGATATTAGGCAATAAATAAAGATATTGGACGGTCTTTCGGACCCGAACCAATTTTTTCATAACTTTTTTCTTCAGCTATTTCCGTATTCCTATTATCCCTCGTGCTTGAAGTCCCCCTTTTTATCACTTTCTCCAACGCCCTACATTTTTTTTTAGGCATAAGGCAGTTTAACTTTCTCTTTAAATAACCATATTTGTCAACAAATATTCCTTTCATTAATCTATTTAATTACCTGTTTTCTTTCAATATGCATTTGTCTAATAATGGGTGTTACACCTTAATTGGCGCCGCTATTTGACGTTTTGAATAAATTTGGTCTAAATTTAAGCATATATTGCAGTCTCTCTCAAGTAGGCTGGCAACCTCACACATCCTCCCCCCTGCTTTCTCCTTCTCTCGCTACCCGTTCTCTCCTTTCCTTTTGTAGTACTGTTTATCTATTCTTTCTCATATTTTTAACCTCATTCCTTCTTACAAACTTTTAGTGCCATAGGAATTTCTCCCTTATCACCTACAGTCCTACTACATGAAAGTGGAAAAAACTGCCATCGGGAAAAGAATAACTGGAAATTTATGGCGAAGGTTATGATATTAGTTATTTAGAATGAAAGTGTTGGCAGATACGCATTCTTGACGTGATTATCACAGCCACAGCATTTCGCCTTCATAAAACAGAAGGACTATAGGTTTCATGCATTACCTCCTTACGTCCAGCATTACTGTGCAGAACGCCATGTATAACACATTAAGGACCACAAGGACAGTACTGGTAGTCATCGTGATTCTCATGAATCTCTCCATAGGCTATTGAAAACAGTGCTTTATGCTCAACTTCAGACTTATGTTCTCATCAGGGCAATGATAGGCAAAGATAATAAAAACAATATATACAACCAAATTATCATTTATTATACAACAAAGCTCAAACTGCCTCCGAGCTGCAGTCTCAAGGGTGTAACCAGGTCACACAATCACATGTAACCTGAAGAAATTAAATACATGATCCTATATATATATATATATATATATTTATATATATATTAATAACCATGAACAACAAAGTTTGATCTAAAATTTATTGTGTTGGGTAAAGCAGAGGACACTAACTAGCATGGCAACCTACCACACGGAAACCACCATGTTGCCCTACACGCCACAGAAACCGATGCACAGACCATGATATCAGCGAAAAGACTATGAGAAGAGTATTGCACGAAGCAGGGTTGCATCACAGGACCCTAGCAAACGTTATGTTGACAAGCCAGAGGATTTTTGGAAGTGTGTCACTGAAGGCACAACTGCTGGAGAAGGAATAATACTCGGTGAGTATTATTTCTGAGGTTTTCGCTTGTATAAACTAAACTATTCAGTCATACATGACCATAAAAATATATTAATAATTACTGCAGGGGGACAACCAGTTTCGTTACAACGTCAGTCCATGCAGAGGAAATTACTTTGGGCATATAGGGTTACTCGATGTTAAATTTCATAAGTGTAGAGCCTGTATGATTATATATATAATATATATATATATATATATATATATATATATATATATATATATATATATATATATATATATATATATATATATATATATATATATATATATATATATATATATATATATATATATATATATATAAAGTATTTCACGGCGAATTAGGCACCTTAGATGACGGTGCAACCTCCGGTTTTACATCAGAGTTTCTACTTTCTGCTACGTGATCAGGAACACAGTTGGCTCGGAAAATTGTCCACCTACTCCACCGACCCGGGTATCAGTCTCAGTTACAAGATAACCACCTCGTTGCCACCAGTTACATATTTATGATATGACAGTGACAGTTTCATCTGATTTTTCTGTGTAGTTTTCTTTATCTAATTTGTCTTAATAACCGCTCTACTTACTCCTACTCAATTTTTGAGGGCTAAACTAGGGAACGAGGCTTTTGGGAGGAGTAGTCTGGCATTAGATTTTACATGAATCATTCAACACAGTCGCACCTGACTTAATGTAGACCTGCAGTCCTTACCCTAACATTATCCGGGATGCGTGTTTTTTAGCTTAGTTGTCTACACGTTACAAATTTCATCCCTAAACAGTTACAATATATACTATTTTATTTCGTCAGGCCTACGTGATTGTGGCATTATTTTGTAAATATGACACTATCGCATTGGCAGGTCGTGATTACGGAACATATGTTGATTACGTTTTACTTATTGAGATGAACAATAAAGTTATGCCTTCGTTAACGTAATTTTATTACTCAACGACACAAAGATTAATAAAAATACATTTATGAAGGCATAAATTTTAAATATTTATCTTAACAAGCCAAGGGTAAAGGACCACATTTGTTCCGCCAATCACGAGCGTGCAATGCGGTTACCATATTTAAACTTGCGTTGGCCAGACGGAAGGAAATAGAGTAAATGTATTATATAGTAAGGTCAGGAAGAACATGATGTGGTGTTATTTCATAAACCTTATGTGTCTTTAACTCCTAAACTGACGGTTATGTTATTTATTATTAGAGGAACTATATCTACACTCACTTTCTTATCCACCTTTGAACAGTGTTGGTGGAAATTCCCAGGGTGTTAGCGATGGCTCGGATGGACTGCCCGGCTTCACGCATCCCTACAATGCGCCCTCTTAAACCAATCCTCTTTTCTCTTGCCTCTCTCCGTCTTGCCTCTCTACGTCTTGCCTCCATTCTGAATCGGTGTGACTGATGCCCCGGGGTGGCTGATACCTCTGTTAACACCTCTGTTCATGGCAGGAAACCTAACGACTTCGCATAGTGTCACGTGGCACAAGTTTGTCCTCTAACTACTATTTTATTTGTTTCTACAGGTAAACAAAGTCATTGTTTTTTTTTACTGTTTCTAAAGAATAACCAGACATGACAATTAATTCACATGTCAGTATGCCACTGTCTCAGTTGACGGAGAGGATCTACCTGATTCGGTTAGAATCATTCATCTCAGTATATACTGACAAAACATGGAACTGGTGGTCTGCCCTGAGTAACGGTGTTTATTGCAGTCCATAGAAAATACAAGTGAACCACAGTCGTTTCTCGTTAATGTATAAATATCCATGTGTTTGTGGTGTATTAGTCATTATGGCGTTATTCTCACCCCGGTAATCCATGTCTGAGTTTCAGGAAGTGGGTGAAGAGGTGGCCAGTTACGAGGATACTATCTGTTTGATAAATTTGAGCTCTATGCATCCTCCATACTATGCCACGAACCGGATCCCTCATAAGAAACACCAAGGTCACCTGCTTCCTGGCATACAGTCTAGAGTATTCATCGAGCTTCAATTTACGAAGAAGAAACACTTCTGATACAGTCTGTGGTATAAATTAGTTCGCTTTACAAATACCCTTCCGTCACAGCAAGATTTACTCTATCAAGACAGATTATCATTACTATATCATACTTATCACGTAATATAGACGATAAGGATATCTCTCTACCCATTTATAAATTTATATCAGTTATATCATCTACCAAAATGTTCCGAGACGCAATAACGGCGACATGCAGATCTATAAAAATTATTGTCAATAAACGGGGTCTCGAATTATTACTGTCCATTAGAATTTACTTCAGGTTGAGAAAATTTTCCTTTCATCTCGTTCCCTTGCGACAATTATCACCGTCGTCATCCCTCTTATTCCCTTAAGCGCTACGACATGGCATCATCCCTCTATATATATATATATATATATATATATATATATATATATATATATATATATATGATCAGGTATTTAATTTTTTTCAGGTAGCACGGAGGCAGTTTGAGTTTTGTTGTATAATAAATGATAATTTGGTTGTATATATTGTTTTTATTATCTTTGCCTATCATTGCCCTGATGAGAACATAAGTCTGAAGTTGAGCATAAAGCACTGTTTTCAATAGCCTATGGAGAGATTCATGAGAATCACGATGACTACCAGTACTGTCCTTGTGGTCCTTAATGTGTTATACATGGCGTTCTGCACAGTAATGCTGGACGTAAGGAGGTAATGCATGAAACCTATAGTCCTTCTGTTTTATGAAGGCGAAATGCTGTGGCTGTGATAATCACGTCAAGAATGCGTATCTGCCAACACTTTCATTCTAAATAACTAATATCGTAACCTTCGCCATAAATTTCCAGTTATTCTTTTCCCGGTGGCAGTTTTTTCCACTTTCATGTAGTAGGACTGTAGGTGATAAGGGAGAAATTCCTATGGCACTAAAAGTTTGTAAGAAGGAATGAGGTTAAAAATATGAGAAAGAATAGATAAACAGTACTACAAAAGGAAAGGAGAGAACGGGTAGCGAGAGAAGGAGAAAGCAGGGGGGAGGATGTGTGAGGTTGCCAGCCTACTTGAGAGAGACTGCAATATATGCTTAAATTTAGACCAAATTTATTCAAAACGTCAAATAGCGGCGCCAATTAAGGTGTAACACCCATTATTAGTGTGATGAGTAAGGATGGAACTTTGGGGGATGAAGTGCGTGAAAGGGTACAGCAGGGAAGGAAGGTTGTAGGCATGCTGAAAGCAGTGATGAGAAATAGGGAAGTGAGTATGGAAGTTAAGAAGTCTCTGCATGATGGTATTGTGATCCCTACCCTGACGTATGGAAGCGAGGCGTGGACCTTGCAAGAGGGGAACAAGTCAAGAGTGAGAGCAGTGGAAATGAGTTACTTGAGAGGAGCATGTGGAGTGACATGGAGGGACAGGTTGACGAATGAAGAAGTGAAGGAACGTTGTGGGGTAGATGTGGATGTGGTTGAAAAGATTAGGAGAAATACACTGAGGTGGTTTGGACATGTGGAGAGGATGGAGAGTGAAAGACTGACTAAGAGGGTGTATGTGGGTGAGGTGGAGGGAGGGAGAGGGAGGGGTAGACCGAGGATGAGGTGGAGGGAGGGAGTTGAGAGGTATATGAGGGAGGGGGGGGTGAGTTGGGGGGAGGGGAGTCAAATGGTGGGTGACAGAGTGACTTGGAGGCGTTTTGTCTGCGGCCACCCTTTGCGGGATTAGGGCGTCGGGCTATAGATAGATAGATAGATAGATTATGATATTATTAATTTTTATTATTATTTATTATTATTATTATTTATTATTATTATTATTATTATTATTATTATTATTATGTATTATTATTCTTATCATTCTTCTTCTTCTTCTTCGTATTATTATTATTATTATTTATTTTTTTGGGGGTAGTAATATACAGGGTGTCCCGGGAGGAAAGGGCATAAATTAGGAATATGATGAGTGTATTCAGAGCAAAAATTAATCAAAAATACACCATAAACCCAAGCCAGATCTCAGCCATGACAGAGCTACAGTTAAGGTGAAAATGGCCGCCCTTATAGTATATGTGGATGTGGATGTGGTTGAAAAGATTAGGAGAAATACACTGAGGTGGTTTGGACATGTGGAGAGAATGGAGAAAGAAAGACTGACTAAGAGGGTGTATGTAGATGAGGTGGAGGGAGGGAGGGGTAGACTGAGGATGAGGTGGAGGGATGGAGTTGAGAGGTACGTGAGGGAGGGGGGGGTGAGTTGGGGGGAGGGTAGTCATATGGTGGGTGACAGAGCGACTTGGAGGCGTTTTGTCTGCGGCCACCCTTTGCGGGATTAGGGCGTCGGGCTATAGATAGATAGATAGATAGATTAGACAAATGCATATTGAAAGAAAACAGGTAATTAAATAGATTAATGAAAGGAATATTTGTTGACAAATATGGTTATTTAAAGAGAAAGTTAAACTGCCTTATGCCTAAAAAAAAAATGTAGGGCGTTGGAGAAAGTGATAAAAAGGGGGACTTCAAGCACGAGGGATAATAGGAATACGGAAATAGCTGAAGAAAAAAGTTATGAAAAAATTGGTTCGGGTCCGAAAGACCGTCCAATATCTTTATTTATTGCCTAATATCCAAAGGATAATAATAATGAGTAGGATACCCAAATACGGTGGTGAATAATAGACAGTGTTTTTATTTAGTAGATAAAATGCAATATATGCAGCAGATATTATAATAATTCATTTTTTGTAATTTCTTTTCATCTAATCACACTCACCTGTCTTACCCTCCAGCAGACTCTCGTCTCCGCTACCCAACCATTCGTCTCCCCCTTCCACCAGCCAGACTGTGCTGCTTCTTCACCCTTCCACACTACCCCCTATATAACTCCGCCCACATTTCTCCCCTCCTCACCCTCCCACATCCCCCCTCCCTCCACCTGCAACTGTTACCAGAACCACTGAGACCCAAACCAAGTGTCTGGTGGATGGGGTGTAGCCGTTTCATCTGTCCGGAGCTGTACCACACTGGTTCACTGACCCAAAACATCCTTTGTACCACAACATTAAAAAACTCACCACATTACTTTACTGAGTCACCATGTCCACTCATTGACTCACCATTCTTACTGACTCACCACTGATTCACTGAACACGCTATTTTACTGAGTGCCCACACCCATTCAGTGGAGGCGTTGGGTTTTAGCGCTTCAGATCAGAGGCCCAAAATAGACCGACATCCTGCTTACCCAGATATCTGACTTGGTGGCAGCTGGCTTGTGCTGTGGCCTGGCTAATGCACTGGCACTACACTGAACTGGTAAACTAAACAACTGGTTAACTAATGTACTGGTAAACTAAACAACTGGTTAACTAATGTACTGGTAAACTAAACAACTGGTTAACTAATGTACTGGTAAACTAAACAACTGGTTAACTAATGTACTGGTAAACTAAACAACTGGTTAACTAATGTACTGGTAAACTAAACAACTGGTTAACTAATGTACTGGTAAACTAAACAACTGGTTAACTAATGTACTGGTAAACTAAACAACTGGTTAACTAATGTACTGGTAAACTAAACAACTGGTTAACTAATGTACTGGTAAACTAAACAACTGGTTAACTAATGTACTGGTAAACTAAACAACTGGTTAACTAATGTACTGGTAAACTAAACAACTGGTTAACTAATGTACTGGTAAACTAAACAACTGGTTAACTAATGTACTGGTAAACTAAACAACTGGTTAACTAATGTACTGGTAAACTAAACAACTGGTTAACTAATGTACTGGTAAACTAAACAACTGGTTAACTAATGTACTGGTAAACTAAACAACTGGTTAACTAATGTACTGGTAAACTCATGTACTACAGTAGCGGCGCACAACTCTGAGGTTGTTATTATCATGCCCTGGCAACCTACCATTCATAAGTGCGTCTGATTTCGTGTATGAGATGCATGTGATTCGTGTATAATATGTTCGTGTATAATAATATTCGTGTATAATATATTCGTGCATAATAATATTATTCGTGTATAATATGATACGAAATCGGACGCACTTTTGAATGATTGGTTGCCAGGGTACGATAATGACAACCTCAGAGTCGTGCGACGCGACTATAATTAATTAATAATCTGGTGAACCACAACACCAATAAAATGGTCATCTAGTAAACTGAACAACTATTGAATGGTTTAACCTGGAACCTGAACAACGGGATGTAGAGCTATAGTATTGCCTTCTTCTGCATGGAATAAGCCGCAAAAGGACGAGAATCTGTGCCAAATTAAGGCAAAGGGAGTATAGTGAAGTAGGAAAATGATTAAGTGTTAAATAAATGGCAGGACAAGTTGTGGTAGGGTGTTAGGCAGGAGAGACTTTACTGTGTCAAGATACAGTCTGAAAACACAGGCTAATAAACTGGTATGTAGGATGCTACCCAAGCAGGTTCACATACTGTACTCTGGGTAAGGCATGCTCTTTGTTGTATATCAAAACAGGTATCAGAGGCAAGGGAAAAACTCACATTTTATAGTCTCCCAACGATTTTTTTTTTTTTTTAATTGGATAAAAGAAAGTCTGTACCAAACACAGACTGCTGTTGGTCTGGTGGGAAGTATTAAAGAAGTCCATGGAAGATGTTGTGACAAAACTGTTATAATGTTGTTGCTGTTGTTGTTCCTGTCTGTTGGTCTATGTGGCCGAGCAGAACCATCGACCACAAGCAAGTAGCTGCCCTCCTGTGGAGACAGCGCCTTGCCAGGACAGAAACAGGGATCTTAACGACAAAGCAGATGCATTGGTCCACTCTTGCTCTCTTTCTTTAATCAACTTTTTTAACACCACAGTAAGGGCTAATTATTCCCATACATTTTGTGAAGGTGTTGGCAACAGCACTAACCTAAGGCGTGAAATGTCCTGATCTACCAAAATGTGTTGTGCAGATGACTGTATCACTGCGGTGTTAGACGTCACACTCTGGTGTCTCTTCCTGCCTCTCGCTGCCCCCTCATGTTGTAACCCCCACTCCCTGCCCCCTAACCCTGCCCCGGCCCTTCCCCCCTCACTCAGTCTCCTCCCTGCCCCCTAACCCTGCCCCAGCCCTTCCCCCCTCACTCAGCCTCCTCCCTGTCCCCTCACCCTGTCCCATCCCTTCCCCCCTCACTCAGCCTCCTCCCTGTCCCCTCACCCTGTCCCATCCCTTCCCCCCTCACTCAGCCTCCTCCCTGCCCCCTAACCCTGCCCCAGCCCTTCCTCCCTCACTCAGCCTCCTTCCTGCCCCCTAACCCTGCCCCATCCCTTCCCCCTCACTCAGCCTCCTCCCTGCCCCCTAACCCTGCCCCAGCCCTTCCTCCCTCACTCAGCCTCCTCCCTGCCCCCTAACATTGCCCAAGCCCTTCCCCCCCTCACTCAGCCTCCTCCCTGCCCCCTAACCCTGCCCCATCCCTTCCCCCCCCTCACTCAGCCTCCTCCTTGCCCCAGCCCTTCCTCCCTCACTCAGCCTCCTCCCTGCCCCCTCACCCTGCACCACCCTTTCCTCCCTCTCTCGGCCTCCTCCCTGCCCCAGCCCTTCCCCTCCTCACTCAGTCTCCTCCCTGCCCCCCCACCCTGCCCCATCCCTTCCCCCCCCTCACTCAGCCTCCTCCTTGCCCCAGCCCTTCCTCCCTCACTCAGCCTCCTCCCTGCCCCCTCACCCTGCACCACCCTTTCCTCCCTCTCTCGGCCTCCTCCCTGCCCCAGCCCTTCCCCTCCTCACTCAGTCTCCTCCCTGCCCCCCCACCCTGCCCCAGCCCTTCCTCCCTGACTCAGCCTCCTCCCTGCACCCTCACCCTGCCCCAGCCCTTCCTCCCTCACTCAGCCTCCTCCCTGCCCCCCCACCCTGCCCCAGCCCTTCCCCCCTCACTCAGCCTCCTCCCTCCCTCCCACACCCTACAGTACATCCTCCCTTCTTCCTCACCCTGATCCTATTCCTTCATAGTGTTGTCTGTCATCCACCCTCTTTCCCATCATCCGTCTCCCTTTCTCGACTGACTCAGTTCCTTTTTCAGTCTGTTCTCTCCCTTCCGCCTACACCCTCACTCTGCATTCTCCAACCTTCCTCCCTCCCTCCCTTTGCTGCTCCCTCTCTCTCTTTATCCATTCTATTTTAACTTCCCCTCCCTTCCTCAGTCACTCACTGTTTCTTCCTCCATCCCTTCTCTCTCCCCTTCCCCTTTCCTTCATTCCTCACTCCATCCCTCTTCCCAGTCCCCTCCTCTGTCCTCTATCCTCTCTCTCCCTCTCTCTCTCTCTTTTTTCTTCCTTCCCCCAGTATCTTCCCTCTTCCCCCCACTGCTGCAGTGTCGCTCCTATGCTTCCTGTGTTTCCCCACATACATTATAATAATTTCATTTATTTTTATTCCACCCACGCTTACGATAGCGAGAGAGAGGGGGTTGCTTTGCTCGGCGTGTGTGTGTGTGTTTGTTTGTGTATATGTATATATTCCCGAGGGGAATGGGAATGCTGATGATAGGGAGAGCTGGAGCTCCTGTTTCACTAGCTATCTAACCATCTCCCTTTGCTGACCTTTTCAGTGTGACAGTAACATGGAGAGTAGACCAGCATACTCTCCCAAACATTTCCTCTATCTATGCACTACACCACATGCACTTTACATTTCACACAACGTATCCCACTACGTTACAGGGGTTGGCGCCAGCAAGGGCATGCGGCCAGAAAACTATCCCCCCGCTACCTAGTGGCGGACTTATGGGGGGAGGCGTGACGGGGGTTCCCCGGCATAGATCGTGGGTCCAGGGCGAGATGGGGCTCAGGCCTGTGCTAGAGGGTACAGGGCATTGCGGTTCCCAGGCTGCCGCTTCCGCCCAATAGAGATGAGCCCGAACCTGGGAGTAGCGCCCCAGGAGACTGCCCTATCAGTGGGTGTACAATGGCGGGATAGTTGCAGTGCCAAGGCCCGCTTAGAGGGTGTCCCTGCAGCTGTTCCCGAGGCCACTACCACAGCCACTGGTAAGCTGGTGGGCTAGGGCTCCCAGATCCATTGCCTGGACCTGAGACTGTGCAGTGAGTGGGGCCTGTGGTATGTCTATCCCCCTTTATTAATACTGAAGATGACAAAACAAAATAAGTTTCAAAGCAAGCCTGAGGACAGTAAATCACCCATGGGGATGAGGGTGGGTTCATGGAATGTGGGAAGTTTGAGGGGAAGAGCAGGGGATGTGGCGTGTTTGCAGGAAGTCCGGTACAGGGGTGGATCAGCCAGAAAGATTGTTGGGAAGGACTGTTGCTATAAGTTGTTTTGGCAAGGAGGGACAGACGGATATGGAGGTGTTGGTGTGATGGTTGCGGAGAAATGGGTGGAATATGTTATGAATGTTATGACAGTAAGCGATAGGATATTGATATTGAAAATTCTGTTCGATAGAAGGATAGCTGCAATTATATCGGCATACCACAGGCAGGATTGGATGAAGCAGAGAAAGATAGATTTTGGGATGATTTAATACATGTAGTGGGTGGTATGCGGGATGATGAGATAGTTGTTTTGGGAGGGGACTTAAATGGTCATGTAGGTGAAGCAGCACAAGGTTATGAAGGAGTGCATGGGGGATGTGCATATGGTCTAAGGAATGCAGAAGGGGAAAGGATACTCGAGTTTGGGGAGGCAACGGACATGATTGTGTGCAACACATATTTTAGGAAAAGAGACAGTTGGTTAATTACGTATGAGTCTGGGGGAAATAGTAGTCAGATAGATTATTTTCTGGTTAGGAGGGCTGACAGGAGGTTAGTGAGGGATGTTAAAGTTATAGGAAGTGAGGAGTGTGTGCAGCAGCACAAACTATTGATTTGTGATATGGTGCTTGAAGAACAAGTAATGAAAAAGAGGACTTATGTACCTAGGAGGAAAATATGGAAGCTGAAAAACCAAGTAGTAAGGGATGCCTTCTATAGCGAGTTGAGGAGAGTGGTGGCTGAACAGGGAGCTGTAGACAGAGGCATTAATGAACAGTACAGAGCCCTCAAGAACAATCTCTTGAGAGTTACTGATGTAATATGCAGTTGGACAAGAGGCCCACCAAGACATATAGTAACTTGGTGGTGGGACGAGGGTGTAGAAGCTGCAGTTAAGGAGAAAAGAAGGCTTTTCCGGGAATGGAAGAAGGGTGGTGGCAAAGAGGAATATTTGGCTGCCAAGTGTAGGGCTAGAAGAAAGGTATACAGGGCAAAGTCTGAGTCACAGAGACTTTTACTTGATAACCTAAATCATGGGGAAAGGAAAAATATGATATTTAGGGTGGCAGGTCAGGTGAAGAGGGATAATCGGGATATTATAGGTAAGCAGTGTGTGAAGAATGATGAAGGAAGGGTAGTGGTGAACAGTGAGGATATTAACGATGCATGGAGAGAGCATTATAACCGGTTGTTGAATGAGGAGTCTGATTGGGACAGGGAAGGTTTGGAGCCAGCAGATCCAGTGTCTGGCCCTTGGCCTTTGATTGATGCTGTTACTGTGAGTGAGGCAATAGGCAAATGAAGGTGGGGAAGGAAGCAGGCGTGTCTGGGTTGACTGCCGAAATGTTGAAGGCCTCAGGCGATATAGGGGTGAAGTTAGTCACTGACCTGATAAATAGGATTATTTATGAGTGTGTTGTCCCAGATGATTGGCTGAAGTGTGTAATTGTAAATGTGTATAAAGGGAAGGGTGATGCCCTGGAAAGAGGAAATTATAGAGGTATAAAGTTTTTAGATCAGATAATGAAGGTAATGGAGAGAGTTTTAGAAGGTATTATTAAAAATAGAGTGAATATTGATGAGATGCAGTTTGGGTTTATGCCAGGTAGGGGGACCACTGATGCCATATTCATTGTTCGACAGCTTCAGGAAAAATATATTGATAGGAGAAGGGATCTTTATTTTGTTTTTGTTGATTTGGAAAAGGCCTTTGACAGAGTCCATAGAGAGGTGGTGAAGTGGGCAATGAGGAAGCTTGGCTTGGAGGAGTGGCTGGTTAGGGTGGTTATGGCTATGTATGTGGGTGCTCACACCCAGGTAAGAGTGAATGGAGATTTGAGTGATGGGTTTTCCGTGAATGCTGGTGTGCATCAGGGATCAGTTTTGAGTCCCATGTTGTTTATCATGGTACTTGAAGCCCTTTCACGTGACCTTAGAAACGGACTTCCGTGGGAGTTGTTGTATGCTGATGATTTGGTGTTAATTGCAGAGAACGAGAGGGAGGCGTAGGAAAGGTTTAGGAGGTGGGGAGATGGTATGGGGCACAAGGGTTTAAGGGTAAATGCAGATAAAACAAAAGTGATGATATCTAGGGTTAGTGGTGGTACTGTCAAAGACGAGGGAGAGTGGCCATGTGAAGTTTGCCACAAGGGCGTGGGAAATAATTCCATCTTGTGCGGTGTTTGTGATAAATGGGTGCATAAGAGATGTAGTGGTATCAGAGGTAGACTGCGAGATAATGCTGATTTTATGTGTACGGCATGTCGGGGAGAGCAGGTGGAGATCGTCAGACGTGAAAGAATTGAACTTGCTGGTGAATCTCTTGAGTGTGTGGAAGAGTTTTGTTATTAGGGAGACATGTTGTGTGCTGGAGGTGGGGCTGGAGCTAGCTCTGTGGCTAGGGTGAGAAGTGGTTGAAATAAGTTCAGGGAGCTCTTGCCTCTCTTGACATTGAGAGGACTCTTCCTACGTGCTAAGGGGTCTTTGTATGCAGCATGTGTTAGGAGTGTAATGCTGTATGGTAGTGAGACCTGGGCAGTGAGGGAGGAGGATATTCGCCGGCTCAGACGTACAGAAATGACAATGATTAGGTGGATGTGCAGTGCGTCCCTGCGTCCAAGGTCTGGGGGGGCTGGGTTCACGATGGAAGAGTTGAGAGGTAGGATGGGACTGGAGTGTATTGTGTTGTGATGAGGAGAGGTAGATTGAGATGGTTTGGACATGTGGAGAGGATGGGGGATGATAATTGGGTGAGGAAGGTGAGAAGTGTTATTATTTGGGGTGGGGTTACGAGGGGTAGACCGAGAAAGACATGGGACGAGGTCATTAAGTGTGACCTCAGGGTTAAGAGACTGAACAGGGAGGCTGCAATGGATCATACAGCGTGGAGAGCTGCCATTAAGTGACCAAGGCAGACGCATGCAAGCATGTTGGAGCCTTTAAAAGCGAAACGATATGTGTGTGTGTGTGTGTGTGTGTGTGTGTGTGTGTGTGTGTGTGTGTGTGTGTGTGTGTGTGTGTGTGTGTGTGTGTGTGTGTGTGTGTGTGTGTGTGTAATAGAGAGACAGACAGACAGACACAGAGATTGACTGAGTGAGAAAAACATCTCATGAATTAATTATCATAATATAAAATGTGTGCATTAAGAAAAATAAACATTGATTTTGTTGATGCAGGGAAGGTGGACAAGAGGGAAGAAATGATGTACTGTGTGACGATGGCTGGGAAGATGAGAGAGAAGAGAGAATGGAGAAGAGGGGGAGGAAGTGAGAGGAAAAGAGAGAGTGGAGAGTGAGGAAGAAGAAAGATAGCAAGTGAGAGGAAAAGAGAGAGTGGAGAGTGAGGAAGGAGAGAGGGAGGAAGTGAGAGGAAAAGAAAGAGTGGAGAGTGAGGAAGGAGAAGTGAGGGGGGGAGGGAGAGAAGACAGAATAAATAGAAACATAGATGGAAGAGTAAGAGTGGTAGAATGATAAAGAAGAAATACACACGCACGCACGCAAGCACGTACGCACGCACATACGCACACACACACACACACACACACACACACGGCATCGTCGGAGGAAGACGTCCTTTACCGGCGCTCCATACCAGCTCAACACGGCCAGAGGCATTACCTAAATAAGTATCTTTGAATGAGTCAAGCTCTGTACCAGGTTAGACTAAATGATTTTTCATTATTAAAAGGAAAAGAAATAATAAGTTTAAATAAGACTTTCAAACAACAAAGAACCACGATGCATTGAGTCAGCTGGGTTTGTTTATACTACAGCAACACGCGGTAAGTGTAAGTACATTCTCTTCATTTAGTATTACAAAATGGATACATACTTCAGTAAAACAAATTTGGAAAAGAAAAGGGATAAAAGTAAAAAGCAAAATGATGATTTCTACCAAGAACTGGTTGAAGTGGAGACTCACAATAGACTGGTTGAACGTGTACACAAACTAGAAATGGCTTTCAAAAATGAAATTGATGATTGATGATAATAAAGAAGCAAATGCACTTGCAATAGGAAGAGATAGAAAAACTAGGAAGGGAGGCCAATAAGAAAGACACAACCATCAGTGAACTAACAGTGGAATTGAGTACGCTTAGGAAGAAAGTGAGTGAAATGAGAAGTACAGTAGTTAATCACGAGAGTGTTATGGAAGAGTTAAAAAATGACACAGAGACAATTAGACAAGCAAGCAGTCTTATGGACCAGAGCAGTGATATTGAGGAGAAGATAACACAGGTGAATGAAGCTGTGCAAAGCTACAAAAATGATGTAGAAACCACGTATGCTGCAATGGTGAAAGTAAAAAAAGACTTAGAAACAAGGGTGGAGGAAAAAAGCATTAAAAAGGAAGTGAAAAGAATAATCCAAAACAATCCAAAGTTAGTCAGAGATTCAGTAGAAATAAATAAATCAATAGTAATCACTGGTATAGAAGAGGAAGAAATTAAAAACAAAATCACTAGAGACAAAAAGGAGATGGCAAATGTAATGAGCTTACTGAAAGAAGTATCAGAGGAAATCTGTAGTAAAGACATAAAGGAACACAAAAGGTTAGGGAAATATGAGAAAAGCAAGGCAAGACCTCTAAAGGTGACTTTCCAGAGTGTAAACACTGTGGAAGAGATACTAAAAAATGCAAAGAATCTTATGGAAAAAGAGGAGTTCAAAAATGTATGGATAAAAAGATGCCTAACACAAGAGGAACTGAAATTACTGAAAGAGAAAAGGGAGGAAGCAAAAACAAAAAATGAGGGAAGATCAGAAGAGGACAAGAAGAAATTTTTTTTTAAAGTAATAGGATTGCAGGTACGAAAGTGGTACACAAACAGGATGGAAGAAAAGGGAGGAAGTTAGCAGAACCATGTCATGACAAGTATATAAACAAGATGATAAAATTGATGTACTCAGATGTGGATGGAATGGTATCTAAATTACTAGAGATGAATGATTATGTCAGAGAAAATGAACCACAAATAATCGCCTAACTGAGACAAAATTAACACCAAGGATATCCAATGACATACTAAACTTAGAGGAATACAATATATGGAGAAGAGACAGAAATTTAAAAAAAGGAGGAGGAATTATAATATTAACTAAGAAAAATCTAAAAGTCAAGGAAATAAACCTAGATATACCATCACAAGTAGAACTGATTGCAGTAGAGATCGACACATCTGAAGGTGAAGTAATTGTAGCCAATTTGTATATGCCACCCAGATCAAACACATGGGAAAGAGACGAATATGAGGACCTAGCAGAGAGTACAATTCAGAGTATAAGATATTGCTACATAAAATGGAAGAGAAATCGGAAAGAATTATACTAACTGGGGATTTCAATACAAATATAAATTGGAATACTCTAGATATAAATAGCCAAGAAAGCTGTTGGGACCAAAAGCTCCTGGATCTCGTACAAGAGTTTTTCTTAACGCAACATGTGAGGGAAACCACTAGAAAAAGAGGACTTGATGTACCTTCAGTGCTAGATCTAATATTTACTAGGCAAGAAAATGACATTGACAGTTTAATATATCACCCGCCACTCGGCAAAAGCGATCATGCAGTACTAAATTATAACTTCAGGATGGCATATGACATAGTAAACAGCAATGACAGTTACAAAAAGAGACTAAACTATAAAAAGGGAAATTATCAAGACCTAAAGAAGTATTTCTTAGAAGTTGATTGGGAAAATGAGCTTAGAGGACAAGATTTAAATGCTGTATATAAAAATTTTTGTGAATTTTATAAAATAGGAGTCCGGAAGTACATCCCACAGCACAAAGAAGCAGATAAGAAAGTACAGAAATGGTTCAATACAGAATGTAAAAAATCAAAAGAAAGAAGAGATTTGTTGTGGAATAGATACAGAAGACACAATAGTGAAAGGGCGTATAATAATTACAAAAAGGCAAGAAACGACTATACAAGAATAAGGAGGGAAGCCCAAAAACAGTTTGAGGAGGATATAATAAATAAAAGTAGTGATCAACCAAAGCTGTTTTACAGCTATATTAGAAGCAAAACCAAAGTAAAAGATATAATACAATCCATCACGGACGAGGGAATCACTTATACACAAGAGAAAGATATTTGTGAAGCACTAAATAAGAATTTCCAATTAGTTTTTACAGAAGAAAAAATTTTTGAGAGGGAATATGTGGAACACGCATGTCCACACATACTACCAGATGTACAAATAGCAGAAAAAGTAATACAGGAGGAGTTAAGTAGATTAGAGAGAGGAAAAGCAAGTGGTCCTGATGAAATTTCATGTTGGTTGTTACGAGAATGTGCAAAGGAATTAAGTAAACCATTATTTTTAATGTTCAAGAAATCCTTGATTCAAGGGAAACTACCTGATATTTGGAAAAAAGCAAATATAGTCCCCTTATTCAAGAAAGGAAATAGACAAAATCCTCTCAACTACCGACCAGTATCACTGACCAGTGTTGTAAGCAAGGTATTAGAAAAACTTATAAGAAAAGCTTGGGTAAATCATCTAGAAGAACACAGTATGATAACAGAAAGACAGTTTGGCTTCAGAAAAGGAAAATCATGTGTTACTAATCTGTTGAGCTACTATGACAGAGTAACAAACACAATACAGGAAAGGGAAGGATGGGTGGACAGTATCTATTTAGATTTCAAGAAAGCTTTTGACACAGTACCACACCAAAGACTTTTATGGAAGCTGTACCATCAAGGAGGAATTCGAGGCAAACTGTTTTGTTGGATGCAAGACTTTCTCATAAAAAGAGAAATGAGGACAGTACTAAGAGGAAACTACTCATCATGGAAAGAAGTGACTAGTGGAGTACCACAGGGTTCGGTGCTGGCACCAATCATGTTTCTAGTGTACATAAATGATATAAACAGTAACACTGGAAATGAGAGCTATCTGAATATGTTTGCAGATGATGCAAAAGTACAAAGGAGAATTACTAGCACAGACTCTTGTAGGGAGCTACAAGAAGAATTAAATAAACTTCATGAATGGAGTAGTACATGGCAAATGGAATTCAATGTGGACAAGTGTCATGTAATCAAGTTTGGTAAAAGTGGAAAAAGACCTGATTGGGATTATAAGTTAGGAAATAAAACCCTATACACATCAGAAAGAGAGAAAGACCTAGGTGTGATTATCAATAACAGACTATCTCCGGCTGACCACATCAGCGAGAAGGTACGGAACATGTATACACTGCTTGCAAATATGAGAATAGCATTCACATACATAAATGAAGACATGCTAAGAAGGATAATAACATCATTCATTAGACCAACCCTGGAATATGCATCAATAGTCTGGAGTCCTCATCTCAAAAAGCATATAGACAAGATTGAAAAAGTTCAAAGGGCCGCTAGAAGATGGATACCAAGCTTAAGGGACCTAAGCTACGAAGAAAGAGTAAATAAACTGAATCTACCAACACTACAGGAGAGAAGGAAAAGAGGTGACATGATAATGCTATATAAGTGCATATCAGGAAAGGAGAAAATAGACATAAATGATTACTTAACATATGGAGAAGCATCAGCAAGAGGACACTGCAAAAAACTGCATAAGAAGAGAGGTGATAAAGACGTAAGGAAATTCAGTTTCCCAAACAGAGCAATTGATCAATGGAATGCACTACCGAATGAAATAGTGTGTGCCAAAACAATTCATAAATTTAAGGATATGTACGATAAATATGGTCTAAGACACGGGACAATACGAGCTTGACTCATTCCTGTAAAGATACAATTAGGTAAGAACAATTAGGTAAGAACACACACACACACACGCACGCACACTAACACACACGCACGCACACTGGCACACTCACACGCACACTGACACACACACACGCACACACACGAGCAGGATCCGGAACGAATATATTCACAGAAAAAAAAAAGTTCATCTTATTTCCTGTTTCTGTGCCTATCAGCAGTGCCGTCATCATCCCTCCTATTTCCTTTTCCTTGTTACCTCCCCCAGCGAGGCTAGAGGAGGTTATGTATTCATCTATGTTTGTTTGTTCACACAATATCTCCAAAAGTTCTCAGTGAATAACAATGAAATTTTGTGGAAGGATGGTTCACGGGCCAAGAAGAATTTATTAATTTGAGGGGCAGATCCGGATCCGACATTCGCGGAGGTATGCGCTCTCTGTCTCTGTTTTGTCAAAGTTTCCTGCCTCCATATTTCTTTGTGCTTTTTCCGCTTTGCACTTTAGTCTTCCGCTTTAGTCGTCTGATTTATTTTTCCTTTGCCAGTCGTGGCCCACGGCTGCCGCCTGCTCTCTCTTGTATTTTGTTTTTCTCTTGGAGGGAACTGTTATTGCGGGCTCATGGCCGTTGGTTCCTTCTTCCTCGCATAAAAAAAAAAAAATTACACTGACACCCAAGAACCTGTTTAGTGAAAACAATGACACTCACTGAACCAGGAAGACACGCATAGTAATCAGAAAAACTACGTGTGTTACCTGTTGATGGATTTGCCAACATGACACAGGTGCGATCGACGAACATAATTATTATATACCTGGGCTGGGATGAATGGAAGGGAGAAGGAAGGGAGAGAAGGAGGGGTAGGGGGTACAAAATAAAGGAGTTAGGAGGATGGGGGAGGGAGGGAGGGAGGGGTAGGAGGTTGGAAGTAAAAGTAGGAGTAAGATGAAGGAGGGAGGGAGGGAGGGGTAAGAGTTAAACAATAAAAAAGTGAGTAGGATGGGGGAGCGAGGGAGGAAGGGAAGGGCAGGAGGCAGAAAATAAAGGTGTGAGTAGGAGGGAGGGAGGGAGGGGTAGGAGGTTGGAAATAAAGAAGTGAGTAGGATGGAGGAAGGAGGGAGGGGTAGGAGGTAGAAAATATAGGTGAGAATAAGATGGAGGAGGGAGGGAGGGGTAGGAGGTAGAAAATAAAGATGTGAGTAGGATGGGGGAGGAAGGGAGGGAGGGAGGGAAGGAGGGGTAGGAGGTAGAAAATCAAGGAGCGAATAGGATGGAATGAGATGGTAGTGGCTGGTGATGAACAAATAAATACCAGTCCCCTGTGAGGATAAACACTGATGTACAAAATCGTTTAGTGTTTAGTGGAATATAGTGTAATATCGGTGGCTCACAACACCACAGCTGCAGCACACTGGAGGAAATGGTAACATAATGGTCTAGTCTCGCTGTATCCACCACCTTTACCATATTAACTTCTCACTCTTATATATTATATTGGCCTTTTTATGCGGCTTTGCATATCTGTTGTTTGGAAATATTATCTTCCCCCTTCCTTACATTGTTATTTTATTGTTTCCTTAACCCTCTCTCTCTCTCTCTCTCTCTCTCTCTCCACCTACTTCCATCAGTATACTGTGCCCATATGTGTCTGATAATTGGAAAGTTTAATATGCTTCCAGTGTTATTTTTCTCTCATCCTCTGCTGTGTCTCTCCAGCCACTGTTGAACCCCGGTACATTACGTGGTGCCAGATTCACCTTTTCCTGTACCACAATAACACTTGACAATTGATAAGCTGGCCCTTTACCACAGACGTACAGTATTGTATATATAAAGTGACCCAGTTACCGGCACACAGTCAACCAGTTACCGATACACAGTCAACCAGTTACCAGCACACAGTCAACCAGTTACCGATACACAGTCAACCAGTTACCGGCACACAGTCAACCAGTTACCAACACACAGTTACCAACACACAATCAACCAGTTACCGGCAGACGGTGGATGAATGGCGGCAGGAAGTACATGCCATAAAAATATTGTGTGGTGCCACTGATAACACAAAAAGTTGATGGTAACTCAGCCAGTCCCTACGCCACTTGTACACTGGGGTCTTGTATGGCACCAACACTAAGTTTCTGATGCTGCTGCCACATCACTCACACCCTGAAGGAGTCACATTTTTTTTAAATGCAAGAAAGAAGGAATTACAGGCCAGGAGCTCGCAAGATTGTTCCAAGAAAAATATAAAAACAAGATAACAGGGCCAAATTCAAGATGTGTTCATTTCGAGATGCCTGGACACATTGCTTTTGAAAGACCGGAGATTATAGGCAGCAGGAAATACAGACAAGGAGACAGTTCCAGAGCTGACCTGTACATCGCTACCCAGCATTCTACCCTTTCCTCTCTCCTAATGTCACGTAGGCTACTCATTCATCTCACTGCTCTCTCTCAAGCTGCTCTCTTTTCCACTCCTCTTTTCTTCCCTCCTCATATCCTCTTCTACTCTCTGTCTAGCTGTGTCTAATGTTTTCCGGCTTGATTTCTGTTTTATTTACTCCCCTTAAACACACACACACACACACACACACACACACACACACACACACACACACACTTGCCCCTGTTGCCTGCCACACATACTCACCTGCCTTGCTCATTGACTGACGTTACTACCTGAGCCACGTCACTCACCTCCTCTTCCTTCACTCATTCGCATTCACCCACATTCTTCTCTCGTCTCCTTTACTCCTTATATCCTACTTTCACCTTACACCTTCACTCAGTACTGTATATCTTTCATACACCGTACTCCCTCATTCTTTCACTGGCCTACCTCACCTTCCTCACTTCCTCTCCACTTCATTTTCTCACCATCCTTCTATCATTGTATTTCTGTCTATCTGTAAACCTATACACCTGTCTATCTGTAGAACTGTCTCTCTGTCAGTCGGTCTACTTTTGTCTGTCAAAATGTAAGTCCATCTGTTCTTTTACTCTCCAGTCATTCTGTCTGTCCAACAGTCTCTCTTTCTGTCTGTCCATTATACTGTGTCTATCCTTGTATTCTATCTATCCCTACGTCTACTATCTTTTAATTAGCCTTTCTGTCTTTTTATAAGTGTTCAAACTCTGTACATCAATCTGTCTGTCTGTCTGTTGAGCCATCCATCTATCGTTTCATACATCTTCTCGATCAGCAAGTATATCTATTGTTTATCTATCTGCTCGTATACCCTTCTGTGTCTGTCTATTGATCTGTTAAGTCTGTCTACACATTTGCTTCACCTGCCAATGCCCAGTTATCTATTTGTGTATGAGTGTTTATGTATTTGTGCGTGTATATATGTATTTATATTTAAACATGACTCCAGTAAGTATATACAAGATTTCTGTAACATTCTCCATGGACATGGCTTCTTCTCTTGCATTAATAAACCAACTACAGTGGGGACACAGTGCGCTTCTCTTATTAATCATGATTATCTGAACCAACGATTTCAATAGTTTCATGAATTGTGGAATTTTAATCACGCATGTCACTGATCACTTGTCACCGTTCATAATATGCTCTAAAGATTTAAAAAAAAACTCAAACTCACAAAAATATCACATATATAGATTACAAAAACCTCAGGACAACCGATCTGTGTGCCACTCTGGAAGAATTGTTTTGACATAACCAGCTGGGTAATGATGTAAATATAAGTTATACACGTTTTATGAACCGTATTACACAAGCAATTGAGAAGCATCTTCCCTTGACGACTCTCCCAGTGAAAAGAATTCGTAAGCCTTGGGTAACAAACGAAGTCACTAAGCTTATTAAAACTAGACTTATTCTTTATAAGAAATATAGAAAGAAACCTATAACCTATGGAGAACAATATAGAAAATACAGAAAGATGGTTAACATTAAACTAAACAATGCAAAACAGAACTACTGCAAAACTAAACTGCAACTAGCCTTTGGTAATGATAAAGCTGTATGGGAAGGTATTAATGAGTTGATCCAGAAATATCATAATATAACAACTAATATTGACAAATTAATGATTGCAGACCAGCTGGAATGTGACCCTTATAAAGTATGCAACTACTTAACGAATTTAATGTTGACTTTTCATCGATTTCTAGGGTTAATACGCTCTATGACACATGATGAAAATTTAAATGTGTAAGCAGTAAATACTATATCTATTGTTCCATATTGACTTTAATATTTCTTCACATTATAATATATTGAAAAAGAGAAAAAAAGACTGTGCCAGGCCAAAAAGATCTTGTAGAGCGAGGGAGAAGGAGATAGAGAGGAGGGAAAGTAAGCACGAGGGAAAAAGAAGGAAGGGAGGGAAGCCTGAAGAGGTCAAATGGATTGACTCTGGACCGAAGGGGCGCCAAAACTCTTTAACTATCGCTCACATTTCCGAAGGCAATACCCCCTTACGGGGTTCATCTTAGTATAAATGCACTGCATTGGAAACTCAAAAATATAGTAAAATAATCAGTAACATTCATATATTATGGGATGGTTACCTTAAAATTCCCAGCAGCTCCACTTAATTACTTTCACGTCCATGAGGTGCATACAACATCGCTTTGTAACATCTGATAGGGACTAGGTGGCCAAATATCCAGTTTTAATATGCAACACCTAATAAACACCGATCCCTCCTCCACACTGTTTGGGGGAGAGGGTAAGAAAGAGACAGAAATGAAGCCAGTGCAATGTAAAGGTTACAAAATGGGTAACTAGCCTCAATTAACACTGGCAGCCGTGGGATTGTCTCCTCATTTGAATATGTAATTATATTGCTTGATGCTAGTCATTACCTGAATTGAGGTTGTAAGCTCCGTCCATACTATCGGGCAGTAATTGTGCTCTCACTGGGCACAGTTTGTCGCGCATGATGTTGTCCACAATGCTGGGTGGGCTAGCTGGTCAAGCAGTAAAGTCGGCCAGTTGTCAGTAGGTGGTCGGCAGTGCTTAAGTGTGGTATCACTACGAGCAACAGTTGAAAAGAAAAAACAATAGCTAGGTATAACATATTAATTGTTGCAATTGCAAATATTAAATAAAGGAGAGCATGCAGAAAAAACATTCTGGTTAAAAAGCCAACATTTTGAGGATGGCAGGTTCGTCGGCCCATGCCTGGCGCCAAACCACTGGGAAGTGTCTGGTGATTTTGCTCAACTAAGGGCAATGGCAGTTCGCTGGTTTGCCCGTCAAAGTTGCCACAAAGTTTTCGATGACGGGCTTTTCACTTGCCCGCCGGGCACTGCCTGATGGTGTGAATGGGGCTTTAAAATCATATGCTTGCTTTGATTTGTTGTATAATTTTTGTGTATAACTTACAGGCATTCATTGTCGATTGACAGAATGTTTACTGTGTACGATATAGCTGTGAGATGAGCACAGTGCTGATTCCAACGCATATCTCAACGGTTTTGCCTCCTTTTATCTTTTCCAAGAAAATTCATATCAATCTTTCAAGAGGACATTTGTTTTAATGTGGTCAAAATGAATATAGGGACGGCATGGTAATCAATTATGAGGGTTTGTTTTTACCAAACACATACTTGCCACTGTTGATAACTTTTCAACTCTGATATATCTCATCATCTGCGGGCATAGGACAAAATCACCAATAATTTTCAGTAAGCTCATTTCCTCTGACAAAATATTCATTCTTCATGATTATATAATAATGTTCTCTCCAAAATAACATGTGTGATCTTTATACAACAAACATATAAATAATACTCGTCATTTATTTACCACTTCAACTGTCCCACCTTTCCTTCTTTTCCCCTCATGCTTGCTGCCCCTCCTTTTTATCTCCTTCTCCCGTGCACTACAAGATCATTGTAGCTGCTTCTTTTTTCTATTTCACTATATTATATTGAGAAGAAATAATTATACAAAGTAATAAGGAAACAATAAATATGGTATTAATTAACCGCCTACTCATTTTAATACACATCAAGTGTCATAGAGCGTAAGATCCCTAGAAAGTGATGAAATATAATGTCAATATCAGTTTCGTTAAAGAAAGCATTGTCTGTTCTCATCGTTAGAGGTCAACATCTATTACTCTGATTCATTAGGCTTCACTTCAGCAGCTTCAAAGATCATGAATAAACAAGACTACCAGCTGACGTGCTGCCCTTTCTGTGCTATGTTGCAAGTTCCATTTTACAGATTGCTGACGCTTATTACTGTATTATATTCCACGTTCAATCATTAAATACTGTTGTATTCTCTATACATTGTTTTGTGCCACTTATTAGTTATTAACCTTGATTTACGTATAATATGATGAGAATATTTGCCTCACCACCACTCAACAGTTCAGCCAATCACGTTCCACCTGACACAGCCTCTGTGTTCTGAGCGCTTCATTCATAAAGATGCATGGACTTACTACAGGAAACTGCCAGATGTCTCCGTATAATTTTTCGCACTTTCTAGTTGCCCAACTGTACGTTCCTAGCTATTATGTATTGTATTATGATATTATACAGTCCTGACATCACTCGGTGATGCCCTGCTGGCGAACCTACGACAGCATGTAGCGACTAATTCTAATCTATTAATACATAGTATTCATTATAATATTATAGGGATATAATATTCATGACAATATTGTAAAGATAAATAATATTGTAGAAACAACACATTGTAGTTATACATTGTATGTATAATGGAGTAAATACATCATAATCATCTGGACCTCCTTTCTCACCCAAGGGCAGGGTGAGGAGTAGCAATGTCCAGACAGCATAAACCTGCCCAGTCCAAACAGGCCACACTTCCATTCACTCATCATTCAAGCCCCGGAATCCTGGCTCTACCGGATATGCCAAAAACATTCACCACATTCTGCAGCTTCACACAAATGTATCCGAGTGAGTCAATCCGGACGCTGCCCTGCTCACAAGGGGTGCCAGAATCCCTGACCATGCACTTCTCACAACATTCATCCAGCCAGCCCGATCTCTTGTCAGTTCCCTAGCCTCACCAACTTCCAAACCTCTCTTCCTCAAACACTCATCCACCATATCTCTCCACCTTCTCCTTGGCCTACCTCACCTCCTCCCTCCTTCAAATTCTCTCAGTTATATCTTTTTCACTACTCTATTGTTATCCATTCTTTCCACATGACCATATCATCTCAGGACACTCTCTTCGATTCTGGTGTCCACCGACTTCCTCACTCCACACCTTTCACGCATCACATTATTTCGTATCCTATCCACCCTCTGTAATCCACATACATTCTTCAGCAGTCCCATCTCCACTGCTCTTAATCTTGACTTTTCATTTTCATGCCACACCATAGTCTCACACCCATATGTTAAAGTTGGCACTAACGCTCCCTCATGAAAGCCTCGTGCAGCTGCAACACTCAAGCCTCTGTTTCTTATCAAGGCCTTCATTGCACCAGCTACTCTTCTTCCTTGAGTCACTCTACTTTCAACTTCTTTTGCACAGTTTCCTCTCTTTTCTATCACTGTACCCAGGTATTTGAACTCTCTCACCAGTTCCAGTCTCTCTCCATTCACTGACATCACACTGGGAGTCACCTTCTCTCTCAATAACCATCACTTTACTCTTCTCTACATTCAGTCTCAAGGCACGACACTCACCGACATCAGCAAAACTCTGCACTAGCCTACCAAGCAGTATTGCATCATCAGCATACAAGTAATATGAGATATTCCATCTATCACCGTTCATTACCAACGCCATCCCTCTCTCCATTACTCGTGTTTTTACTTCTCTCATCACCCCATCGAGATTTATATTGAACAACCATGGGAACATCACACAACCTTGTCGCATGCCCACACCGATCGTGAACCATTTACTTAGATGCCCATTAACCCTTACACATGCTTAGCCACCATAGTAAAAACTCTTGACAGCACCTAGCAGTTTACCATCTACACCATACATGCGCAAAACTTTCCACAATCCCTCTCTGTCTACTTTGTCGTATGCTTTTTCCAGAGCCATGAATGCCATAAACACCTTATGGCCCTTCACATAAGCCTTCTCTGCTATCTTTCTCACTGCAAATACTTGATCCACACATCCTGTGCCACTCCTAAAGCCACCGTGTTCATTACTCTCTAGGACTTCTGATATCTCTCTTACTTTCTCTGAAATAATTCTTTCATATACCTTCCCTACCACACTCAATAAACTTATGCCACGATAATTCTTGCACTCACTTCGCTCACCTTTATCTTTGGAGTAAATACAGTGTAGTAAAATATTGAATATAGAATACTGTATAACACATTGTAGTACAAATATTGTTGGACACTGTAGTATATTGTAGCACAAATGTGGATGTACAACAGACATACGCATATATTTATGCAGGTCATTACATTACATATGGTGTTATGCCTATAGTAATGCCTAGTATAACACTTAACTTGTACGATAACTCTGATAACAAAGAATTGTAGGAACATTGTAATTACATTGTATGAATGTAATTGTTACGTAATTGTATTATTAACTGAAGTAATATTATAATTGTTACATAATTCTGTTTTAAATTAATATTGTAACAGTTACATAATTGTACTGTTACATAACTTTAATTTAATTGTACATATTTATATTGTATTGTATTGCATTGTAATTGTTACATAATTGTGGCAACATAATTGCAGTAATGCTATCGTTTGTAGTTACATAATTTTAGCAACTGTAACATAATTGTAGTAATGCTGTTATTTGTAGTAACATAATTGTAGCAACCTAATTACAGTAATATTGTAGTTAATTGTAGTAACTGCAATAATATCATAGGCATTGTAGTAGTTTCAGTAATATTGTAATAACTGCAGTAATATCATACAGTTACACTGTATGTTACATTGTAAGTTGCGATATAATTGTGTGCACATGCATAATTATAATCATACAATAGTAACACAATAGCAGCAATCAATTGTATTATGAATCAGTCATCTATAACACTTGCTGTGGTAATATTACACAATATGTATTATAAATCCCTCCATCGTTTCCTACCGAAAAAAAAAAAATCTATTAATTAGCTAATCCAGTCATGCTGCAGTCGATGATAGTGATGATGCGCATTACAGCTGGCTCTTGGAGAACAATAACTTTGCTCGTTGTTTCACTTATAGGAGTTTATGCTGTGTTGTGGCATTTGTAGCAACAGTTGCACCTATTTTTGTGTTTCTTATGCGATCTTAATTTATTTTTGTGTGTATTGATTTTCTCCAGTTTGCTTTTATCGTCTGTGTTCGGTTTTTCAGTGGTGTCCGAGGTTGCAAAATTGCTGGCTAATCCCTGGGACCCTTTTTAAGGCTTAGTTATGTTACACAGTTATTATCGAAAATTATATGTAACCCCATATTTTATTTTATATATAAAAATATATACAGTATTAATTATATACACTCACTTGTTCATTTGTACCTCTGGTGGACAATGTATGTGTCAGCATTGTGTGGAAATCTTTGTCGTCACGACTGTGTGAAAGAGGATGTTCATTCTTGCTAAAGTCATTCGTATTGACCATTTTTTCTTCTCTTCTCGATTTTCCTTGTAATTTAATTTGTCTGGTCCCACAAGATAGATTTAATTAATAACTGTTTATTACAGTTCTTTTCATCGGTCACGCCCAAACGATCTGGATAAAATGGAAGGACCATAGCATGGGCCAACCAGCCTACTGCAGTTATCCTCTCTTCTTATGTTCTTATGTTGAGAGCGCGTTCCCATCCCTAATCACTCTAAAAGCCCACAGGGAAGAGACCAACCACTGAACTGATGAGGAGAGCTTTCTGGACGGTCTGGACCAGTTCTACGACGACAGGAGGACGAAGAGGAGCGAGAGAAGCTCCTGTGATAAGTTCGTGGATTATAGGAGTAATTATATCCAATTATAGAGGGAGGTTATCTCTCCAACCCCCGCTAGTCTGCCTGTGCACAATATATCTCAAAGAATTATTTGAGAATTTCAGTAATATTTTATAGGTATGAGGGTCAGAGGCCAAGGAAGGGTTCTTTAACTCTTGGTTCTGATCTGAGCTCGAGTTCCGCTTCAGGATTGTTTTATATTTGTTTGTTTATGCACAAGACATCTAAAAAAAATATGGATGGATTTCAGTGATTTTGTGGATATGTAGGTCATGGGACAAGGATGACTTGACTGAATTTTGGTGGTGATCCAGCTTGTCTGGTGCAGGTGTTGTGGGGGGTATGCACTCTCTGTGTGCCATTTATCTCCTTGTTATTTTGGGGTTATGGAATTGTTCTTGGGTTTTTGTCAGTTATGCTGCAGCGATGTGGATGAGGAAAAAAAAAGTATATATATATATATATATATATATATATATTTAGAGAAAGCGTATGATAGAATTGATAGGGAGGCTTTGTGGACTTAAGATTGTATGGACTTGATGGTAGGTTATTAAAAGGGGTGAAAAGTTTTTATGTAAATAGTAGAGCGTGTGTAAGAGTGGGAAATGCTGTGAGTGATTGGTTTCCTGTGAGAGTGGGGCTGCGACAGGGATGTGTGATGTCGCCTTGGTTGTTTAATATTTACATGGATGGTGTTGTAAGGGAGGTGAATGCAAGAGTTTTAGGTAGAGGTCCGAGTCTGGTGAATGTTGATGGTGGAGAGTGGAATCTGAAGCAGCTGCTGTTTGCAGATGATACTGCACTGGTGGCTGATTCAGAGGAGAGATTGAGACAGTTGGTAGAGGAGTTTGGAAGGGTGTGTGAAAGCAGGAAATTGAAAGTAAATGAGAATAACAGTAAAGTGATGAAGTGTACGAGGTTGGTAGATGGTAGGGGGATGAATATAGTTTTGAATGGCGAGTTGCTTGAGGAGGTAGAGTGTTTTAAATATCTAGGGTCACATGTTGCTGTGGATGGAAGAATAGATGCAGAAGTGAAGTTTAGAATAAATGAAGTAGGAAAGGTGCTGGGAGGAATGAAAAAAAGTGTTTAGATGTCGTTCGCTTAGAATGGATGTAAAGAGAAGGCTGTATCAGGGTGTTGTGGTACCGACTGCATTATATGGGGCTGAAACATGGAATATGGGTGTAGCAGAGAGGAAAAGTTTGAATGTAATGGAGATGAGGTGTCTGAGGAGTATGTGTGGAGTGACGCGTATGGATCGAGTGTGGAATGATGAAGTGCGAAGGAGAACTGGAGTTGTTCGGGAGATGGCTGGTAGAGTTGAGCAGAGGGTGTTGCGATGGTTTGGGCATATGGAGAGAATGGATAATGAGCGATTGGTGAAAAAGATAACTAGATCTGATGTGAGAGGTGTAAGGCTGAGAGGAAGACCACGAATAGGATGGATGGACAGTGTGAAGAGAGTGCTGGATGCGAGAGGGATGTCTGTTGAGCAAGGAAGAGTGGCTGTGCGTGACAGAAATGGGTGGAGAGAAATTGTGAATGAATAAGTGATGACGCAGCCCTGAGGGGATATTCTCCCGCATTTGGTCTGATCAGCTATTTCAGGTCAGGTGCGGGTAAGGGGAAGAGTCTGTTATGATGTGGCAGGGGTAAACCAGCTCTGCTGTCGGGCCCTGCTGCGGATGTCACTGATTGCATTGCACAGTTGACCCTTGAGCAGTGTGGTGTGGTGAGGATCTGTCCGTTCTCCCCTTTGGGGCTAAGATGCGAATGAATGTGTTTGAATGGATGAGTAAATGGGGAGTGTGTCGTCCTGTCTTGGCTACCTCCCTTTCCTTGGGGGACGCAGCCTAGGTATATATATATATATATATATATATATATATATATATATATATAGATAGATAGATAGATACATACATACATAGATAGATAGAGAGAGGAAATATTTTACAGAGACGAAATATTAGAGGGAGAGAGAGAGAGAGAGAGAGAGAGAGAGAGAGAGAGAGAGAGAGAGAGAGCGAGGAAATATTTTATAGAGACAAAATATTATAGAGAGGCAGACAGACAGAGACAGATAGAGGAAATATTTTACAGACAGAGACGAAATATTATTAAGAGAGAGAGAGAGAGAGAGAGAGAGAAATATTTTATAGATAAACTGAGATGAAATACAATTGATAGAGAGAGAGAGAGAGAGAGAGAGAGAGAGAGAAATATTTTATAGATAAACTGAGATGAAATACTATTGATAGAGAGAGAGAGAGAGAGAGAGAGAGAGAGAGAGAAATATTTTATAGATAAACTGAGATGAAATACTATTGATAGAGAGAGAGAGAGAGAGAGAGAGAGAGAGAGAGAGAGAGAGAGAGAGAGAGAGAAAGAGTAAGAAGATTTTGTGGATTATTAGAACGAATAGTATAATGCAGTGAATTCAAAAGATGATGATGATGATGATGATGATGATGATGATAATAATAATAATAATAATAACAATAATAATAATAATAATAATAATAATAATATTAATAATAATAGTAATCATCATCATCATCATCGTCATCATCATCACAATAATGACAATAATAATAATAATAATAATAAATAATAATAATAATAATAATAATAATAATAATAATAAAAATAATAATAATAATATTAATAGTAATGATAATAATAATAATAATAATAATAATCTATCTATTGCCAGACCCCTTAATCCCATACGGGGTGGCCACAAACAAATCTCCTCCACGTAGCCCTGTTCCGCGCAATTTCACTGCCCTGCTTCCAGCTCACACCCCACTCTCTCATATGCCTTCCCGCTCCATCCCTCCATCTCATCCTTGGCTTCTCCCTCCCCCCTCCACCTCCACCTCACTCGCATACACACTCCTCGTCAGTTTCTCACTCTCCATTCCCTCCACATGGCCAAACCACCTCAGTGTGTTTCTCCAAACGCTTCCTATCACATCCACGTCCACAACACAACGCTCTTTCACATCCTCATTTGTCAGTGTGTCTCTCCATGTTACTCCATGTGCTCCTCTCAAGTAACTCATTTCCACTGCTCTCACTCTTGACTTGTGTCCCTCTAACAAGGTCCAAACTTCACTTCCATACGTTAGAGTTTGTATCACAATACTGTAATGTAGTTACGTTTTCATTCCCATGCTCACTTCCCTGTTTCTTATCACTGCTTTCAAGGAACCAGCAATCTTTCTTCCTTGCTGTACTCTTTCAAGCACTTCACCCTCCAAACTTTCATCCTTAGTCATCACACTACCCAAGTACTTAAACGTACTCACATTTTCCATTTCTTAGTCATCCAGCCTCACTGTACATTCACTGACTTCACTTCTATCGAAGACCATAACTTTACTCTTCCCTACATTCACCTTTAGATTCCATTTCTTAAACACTCTTCCGAACTCATCCACCAAGCCTTGCAGCTCCCCTTCGTTTTCACTTAACAACACAGTATCATCTGCAAACAACAGTACAGGGAGTTTCCAAACACTACCCTCTCTCTCACTAGGGCCACTCCAACATCCACTGCCCTACCTTTTATAACCCCATTCATGTACAGATTGAACAACCGTGGAGACATGACACATCCTTGTTTCAACCCAACCTTCAAGTAGAAAAATTCACACAGTTCACTATCCACATTCACTGCAGCCTTAGCACCCTCATACGTACTCTGCACAGCATTCCACGACTTCCCATCTACTCCATATATTCATAATACTTTCCACAATCCTTGTCTAATTACCTTGTCATATGCTTCCTCCAAATCCATGAAGGCCACATACAACTTCTTTTCCTTCTCTAGAAACTTTTCCACTAAAGATCTAAGAATGAATACCCGACCTGCACAACATCTTCCCTTCCTAAAGCCTGCGTGTTCTGCTCTAATTCCTCTGTTATTTCCCTAACTCCATCAATAAGAATCCTACCATATACTTTTCGTATTGCACTAAGAAGACAAATGCCCCTATGATTACCAACACTTCTTTTTCCCCTTTCCCTTCGGACAAGGGAATAATTATACCTGACTTCTAATCTTCCGGGAGTCTACCTTCCTCCCAGGCTAATCTGCACATCTTCCACATCCATTCTACTAGTATCTCTCCCCCATGCTTCAGCATTTCACCATACACTTCATCAATTCCTGGGGCTTTCCCCATTTTGACTTTCTTCATTGCTTCCACAACTTCCATCCTACTGATTTCTTCCTCTCTTCTTACCTCCCTCCTTCTCCCAGCCATTCCCCAGCCTCTTATACTCGCATTACTTTCATTCTCTATGTTCAACAATTCCTTAAAGTATTCTCTCCATCTGCTCTCTTTTTCTCCCTTCTCCACTAGCCCCTAAAACGCGAGGCGTCGCGTTTACGACGCTCGCTGAAAAGGACATAACGGCGGAGCGTCGCGTTTGCGATTCAAGTTAATTTTGAATAAACGCGAGCAAGGATGTTCCAGCTGGTATTGTCTATCAGTACCACCACCCTTTGGCTTCAATTAGCATACTTTACCTTTGTACTACTGACCTCCGTTGTTGCCAAGTATCACGTTTTTCCCCCCTCCCCCCCCCACCACGGGCCGGCCAGCCTAGCTGTGATACATGGCAGCGCTCTGACTGCTCAGAACTGTAAATCTGCACTCTCCTCTCACAAGCAGTTTATGCTAATAGGAAATGCTTGTTTCCCCAGTTGTAGCACTAGCTTTTTTTTAGCACGGTTTGCCCCTGTTTAGCGTCAGTTTACCGCAGGCTTTCAAAATGACATTATGCCGAGTTCTAGCTCTTCCGAGTCAGTGCGAGCGGCTGACAGGAACGAGAATAAAGTGACGGGCGTAAGGCAGAATAAAAAGCGCGCTGCGGTGATCTTTTGGGAAGTAATATGATTGAAAATAATGTTGTATACGTGTTTTTAGCTGTGAAAATGGAAATGTTTGTTGAGTGACAGGAAGACCACCGCCGCGCTGCATGTCGGTCGTACGCTTCATTGATTTTAGCCTTATTTACAATGCTTATTGTACAAATACGGATTCCAAACTACCTGTACGTTGTAGTATAAAGTTTACTGTGACAGAATGAGGCTGTGGTAGAGGGGAAACCGGGTTGCTGGAGGTGTGAAAGTGAAGATTTTGTTACCCAACTTTGCAAGTCTCCACAAGTCCTTGGGTAGTCCACGAAGGCTCAACACCTGTCTCTGGAGAAAGCTGAATGTAAGTACTATCTGCCATACCAAGTATAATGTTCTAGGGTTAATCTCTGATTTTTGGCTAATATTTTCCTACAGGTACTCAGACCGCAATCAAACCCCGCCACCCGGGGGGGGGGGTGTCGGCTGTCGATGGCCGCGCATTAGGGGCTAGTAATCGACCATCTTTATCTTTCACTCCCCGACTAACTTCATTGCCACCCTGTCAGACTCTCTTTACATCTTTCCAGAACGTTTTGTTACAGTCCTTCCACTTTATACTCAAATTTCTTCCAGATTCCTCATCCACACTCTTCTTACTCTGTCTCACTAATCTCTTCACCTCCCTCTTCCTCTCAACATATAACTCTCTCTTCTGTGTCTCAACTTCTTCCACACCGCTGTTTCTTATCTATTCATTATATGCTTTCTTCTTTTGTGCCACAGCCTGTCTCACCTCTTCAGTCCACAGTGCTGTTCCTTGCACCCCTTTTCGTCTTCTCTTCACCCCACACACCACCTCACATGCTGCACATATTTCTTCTGTGAATATCTTGCACACACTTTCCACGTTCCCCATCTGCTCCAATCCATATTTACCCAATCGTTCCTCCACTTCTCTCTTATATTTTGCATTTTTCTCATCCTCTTTTAACCTTTCCACTCTCCTTGCACCTACTCCGTCCTCCCGTCTTTCCCTTCTTCTATTTCTCCATTTTACTTGGACCTTGATTCTGACCACCACTACACTCCCCCAACCTCTATATGCTGTTGCATCCATTAAACACCTACGCATAATAATAATAATAATAATAATAATAATAATATTTTTTGGTACATGGTGATCAGGTTGATGATGAAGATATGATGATGATGATGGTGGTGAAAATGATGCTCATGATAATTATGATGGTAATGATGATAATGAAGATGATGATGATGATGATGACTTTTTTTATTAATAATATTACTTTTGTAGTGAAAGCAGTATGCATTAATGTTATTGCTATAAGTATTGTTATTGTTATTATCATTTTTATTATCATTAATATTATTCCATCCATCAAATCATTCTGTCCAATGTACGTGTAATGCTGGGTAGAATTAGGCTCGACTTCTCGTACCTATTTCACCCAACGTGGAGCGGGGTCCTCTTTCGAGACCGGAGCTAGTGCAATAAAGAGAGGCAGGACATAAAAACCTTCGGCAACACCATACATATATATTACCACAGTCAGACACAGGACATTTCAGCAGATATTACAACACAATATAGAGCAATACAAAACCTTATCTAAGATATTGTATCTCGCAGGATACTGGCTTTCTAGATACTAATGACAACACAACAAATCCTAGTATTAGGAGTGTAGTAAATACAGGTGCTCGCAGAGCGCGTGAGGGGGGGGGAGGAGGAAGGGGGTTTGTGATTCACTAGGAGGAGGTAGGGGAGGCGCGGAGAGTGACTTAAAACGGCGAGGAGAAAGTTATGGTAATATTGGAAGATGTCCGATATTAGCAGGGGAGTTTATGTGATTTCTGTTAGCGAAGGTCCTTTGGCAAATAACTCTGGTTCTTGATTTGGCTATAAGAGCGTGAGCGAGTAATGGAGAGGGTTTTTAGGGGTAGCGTGCAGAGGGAGGGAATATCATTAATACTTCCTTTCTTGATATTTAGAGTGGGAACATGTCTCTGTAGGCACAGGCTTATTAATTACACATCTTCCAAGTATGATATATAGACTCTCGCTTCACAACGCATAACAAAGTCGGGATACTCGTAATACTACTTCACAATATTACTTCGCGGCTAGCTAATAGAACACCAATGATATTTCTTCCTCACAGTCTTTCTTCTAACTATGGGGATATGTCTTTATAAAGATCCGGGGCGACACTCGCACGTATTTTCACTTAGATCTTAATCCACATTCTCGTCCTCTAACTTCTCATTGTGATCTGATTTACCCCAATATACATTACATAAATTCACTGCACAATACTTATTCTAGGAGAGAGGGAGTCACACTTCACCTAATTCACTATTGTTACAGGATCAACCGTATTTTCTCATGGAAGAAAACAAGGGCACGACATCGGTGATCCGGTTGGACTGGGGGCACCGTCAAGGCGGGGCGAGCCGAGAGGCCACAGGGCGGCTCGCAAGGGCGTCCTCTCGCGTTCGGGTCTCCCGGTGGCTTCCAGACTGGGCTCCGGCGTAAGGCCCGTAGGACTGGGGCCGAATAGGTCCAGGAACCTCTGGGTCAGGTCCCGGCGTCGTGGGGGCGTGGCAAGGTCTCGCCCGGGTGTCCTAGGGAGGGCCGAGAGAGGCGACAGGCTGCGGTCTCCCACGACCAGAGGCGCCGTCAGGGGAGGGCTGTGGCAGCGACTGTCACTGGAGCCCGACAGGTGTGTCTGCTCGAGGGCCAAGCGTAAGGAACAGAGACCGGGGGAGGCAGGGAGGTCTGTCCAGGATGTTCTGGGACAGGACACCTGGAGCTCAGTCTCCGGTTGTGGAGACGTCCCTCTCCTAGCTACGCCCTGGGAGCGACCATAGATCGTCTCTACCTGGACACTGGGGGAGCGACCATTGATCGTCTCTACCCGAACACTGTGGGAGCGACCATTGATCGTCTCAACCGGAGCACTAAGGGAGCGACCATTGATCATCTCTACCTGGACACTGTGGGAGCGACCATTGATCGTCTCGACCGGAACACTAAGGGAGTGACCATTGATCGTCTCTACCTGAACACTGTGGGAGCGACCATTGATCGTCTCACCCGGAGCACTAAGGGAGCGACCATTGATCGTCTCTACCTGAACACTGTGGGAGCGACCATTGATCGTCTCGACTGGAACACTAAGGGAGCGACCATTGATCATCTCTACCTGAACACTGTGGGAGCGACCATTGATCATCTCAACCGGAACACTAAGGGAGCAACCATTGATCGTCTCTACCTGAACACTGTGGGAGCGATCATTGATCGTCTCAACCGGAACACTAAGGGAGCGACCATTGATCGTCTCTACCTGAACACTGTGGGAGTGACCATTGATCGTCTCAACCGGAACACTAAGGGAGCGACCATTGACCGTCTCTACCTGAACACTGTGGAAGCGACCATTGATCGTCTCGACCGGAACACTAAGGGAGCGACCATTGATCGTCTCAACCTGAACACTACGGGAGCGACCATTGATCGTCTCTACCGAAACACTGTGTGAGCGACCATAGATCGTCTCTACCAGAGGGGCGCTGTCTGGAGTGCTGTTTCTGACTCCACCCCTAGCTAACTCAGTGATTCCACCACGCCTACGGTGGCGGCGGCGTGGTGGCTGAATGTCACATGGGTGCATGGCCCGGGCTGACATGCGTCGTTGTTGCCCGGAGTGGTGGTGGCTGGTGGCGGCTACCCTGTGGGGTCCGAGTGGGGGTGTCGGCATTCTTGTGGGCGAACTCTGTTGTTCCTGGTTCGCCCTATCGTCGGGGATACTACGGTATTCTCCGGGAGTTTCTTCGGGAGTACTGTTAATGCGTCTGTTAAAGCCACGCATTTCACCACCCTGTTCTTGTAAAAAGTCACGTCCCTGTGGCTGGAGGTGTAACGGTAGAGTGTTGGGGGTGGTGTAAATGGGCTGGAGGTGTCGGATTGTGTTCTGCCAGGCGACAGTGTAGGAGTTTTCCTCCTGTGCTTGGTCATAGGTGAGGAAGAGGGCAGAGGGGGCGGTGGTCGACTGGAGGATATTTAACAGGTGGTGTGGCCCGCGGAGTCGGTGGTTCTTGGTAAGGGTAGGGGCCCATATGGCCCGCTTAATCCTCATGTTGCTTGGTGTGGCTGTCAGTGTGGTTGGAGGCTGAATGCTGGATAGCGTGGGTGAAGGCTGGGTTTTGTGTCGTGGTAATGTGGCGTTGAGTCTCTGGGGAGTACAGGTAGGAGGGATTTGGGCCTGGTGTAGCTTGACGGTGTGAAGTCGCGGAGAGGTGGGTGGTGTAGGGGTGCGTGAGTATCGGGCGGGTGGGCGTGAGAGGTGGCCTGAGCAGGTGGTGGTGGTGGTGAGGGTTGGGGTGGGGGGAGAAGTGGGCGTTGGAGGTGGGCGTGTTGTCTTGTGCGCCGCGGGCGTGGTGGAACGTGGTATTGGTGGAGTGGGCGTGCGGGTGGTGGGTGGGGGTAGGGGGGTGGAAGGGGGTTTTGGCGAGGGTGTGGTGGTGCGGGCGGAAGAAGCGGGAGTGGGTGGCTGGGGTGGGCGCGTTGCTTTGGGTTTGGGTGCGCGGTGGGGCGCGGAGTGGGCTGAGTAGGTGTACGGAGGGGCGGTAGGAGAGGGGGTGGTGGTAGTGGGCTGGGGGGAGGTGGTGGTGGTGGGGGCAGGAGATGTGGGAGTGAGGATTGAGGGGGAAACCGTGGACGGATGGGGTGAGGGTGAGGGGGGGGTGGCGGGGGAGGTGTCAGGTGAGGTGCCGGGGACGGGTGAGGTGGAGGTGGTAGAGGGGATAGAGTGGGAGGGAGAGGAGGAGACGTAGCACTCATATGCAGCTGTAGATGGTGGGGCGGGGGCTGGAGGGGGCTGGGGGTGTGGGGTTGGGGCGGGGGAGGTGGGCGTGCGGAAGGGGCGCATGTGCCGGTTGCGAAGGGTACGGGGAGTGCCGTGGTAGTCCATGACCACCTGATAAGGGTTGGGGATTTTGGTGATGGTGTGGGGGCCTGTGAAACGGGGGGCGAGTTTGTGGGGGGTGGGGAGTTGGGCGACGATGACTGTGTCGCCCGGTTTGAAAGGGTTGGTGGCTGTGTCGGGTTCGAGGTCTAAATTCCTCTGTAGGTGGTATATTCGCCTTTTTAGCAAGTGCAGTGGGTCTGTGGCGGGGGCGGAGGTGGGCGGTTGTAGGTGATGGCGTAAGGGTAGTAGGAGGGGGGTTTCGCCAAAGATCCTTTCGTGGGGGGAAATCCCGTCTTCCCGGGGGCACGAATTCATGCCCCACAGGACGATTTTCACGTCTGCCGGCCAATCGTTGTCTTTCGTAGCCTCGATTCTGGTGCATAGCTGATTGACCAGGGAACGATGGCTGCGTTCACACACCGCGTTCCCTTGGGGCCAGTATGGTGAGGAGTGGGAGATTTTGTATCCAAAAATCCTGGCCAGTTCTTCCCAGACTTTTCCGGAGAACTCGGGGGCATTATCGAAATGGATGGCTTGGGGAATGCCAAAGTAGGGGAACACGTGTCGGAGTAAGGCATCGGCGACAGCGACGGCGTGATGTTCCTTAGCGGGGCAGGCTACTACGAATTTAGAATACGTGTCGACAAAAGTGATCACGTATTTATATCCAGATTTGGGGGGAAGAGGCCCTACTACGTCGACTGCCAGGAGTTGCCAGGGCTTGTAGGCGGTGATATGGCCAGATGGCCTGGCAGTCCGGGTAATGTCTTTCCCAAGCGCGCAGGCGCGGCAAGTCTGAATAATTTCCTTGGCGAGGGTGGAGGGGTTCGGGGCCCAGTAGATGTCATTAAAAACCTGTAGCAATTTTTTGGTGCCCAAATGGATGCCGTTGTGGGCGTGTAACTGGCGCGGGGTGTCGCGTGCCGCATCGGGGCCAAGAGAATGTGCCTGGACGGGGTTAAAAGGTGGTCGCCCTGTCGGCACAATTTGGGAAACAGGTGGGCTGGAATCCAGGGGGGCCGTTCCTTGTGGTGCCAGAGTTTCAGCAAGTCAGGGTCTGGTTGGACAGCGTGGATGGGAAGGCGGGAGAGGGCATCTGCGTTGGTGTGGAGCTTCCCGGGTCTGTACAAAATCTCATACTGAAACTCCTCCAGGGTGTCACGCCATCGGATGATTTTAGCGTTCTGGGAGTACAACTGTCGCAGCCACTGGAGTGATTGGTGGTCGGTTATTATCGTGATTTGGGTCCCGGAAAGATAAGCCCTAAAATATTGGAGGGCCCAGATTATGCCATGGCATTCTCGCTTGGTGGCGGCATAATTTTTCTCGGCCGGGTTCAGTGTGTGGCTGGCGCATGCGATAATGTGTTCCCGACCAGCCTGTACCTGGGCTAGAACGGCGCCAATTGCGTCAAGGGAGACGTCCGTGTAGAGGCGAAAAAGGAGGGCATAGTCGGGGAAGGCCACGATGGAGGCCGAGACAAGCTTGTCTTTCAGCTGTTGGAAGGCGGCTCGTCGGTTCTCGGTCCAGAGGAAAGGTTCCCCTTTCCGTGTCAGGTCGTGAAGAGGCTTAGCAATCTGTGCAAACCCCTTCACGAAGCGACGGTAGTAGGACGCAAGCCCCAAGAAGGCACGGACGCCGTGAACATCCTGCGGAGGTGGTATGTCCGCTATGGCACGAAGCTTGTCGGGATCTGGGAAAATTCCCGCTTGGGAAATCGTATGGCCTAGGAACGCGACGGTTTTCGCGGCCAGGACACATTTGGATGGATGTAGCTTGAGGCCTGCCTGGCGAATTCGGGTGAAAACTCGACGGAGGCGCTGCAAGTGGTCGACCCAGGTCTGGCTAAAAACAATGACGTCATCAAGATAGGCCAAACATATCTCCCAAGTGAGGCCGCTTAAGACAGATTCCATCAGCTTGGAAAATGTAGTAGGGGCATTGCAGAGACCGAATGGCAGGACATTACATTCGTAATGTCGGCCATTACTGGTAGAGAAGGCCATCTTGCCTCGATGATCCGGGTGGACGGGGACCTGCCAATATCCAGACTGGAGGTCAAGGGTAGAAAACCAAGAAGCCTCGTAGAGGGAGTCTAGGGAATCGTCAATGCGGGGGAGGGGAGTGGCATCCTTAATTGTGACGTCGTTCACGCGGCGGTAATCGATGCAAAACCGCATCATGCCGTCTTTCTTCTTTACTAGAACGACGGGAGAGGACCACGGGCTGGTGGAGGGGGAGATAACACCTGCCTCTTCCATCTCGCGCACCTGGCGGTCCTCCTCTTCTCTCTGTCGGGGGTTCTTACGTCGGGAAGGCTGTCGTATCGGTGGGCCTGTCGTATGGATCTCGTGAGACAGGTACATAGTATGTCCTATATCTGTGGGTCCTGTCGCAAACAAATCCTGGAACTCCAGGAGGCGGCGGCGTAAGGCGTCTGACTGTTGGTCAGAGAGATGGTCAGGGATGGGGGGGAGGGGGGCGGGGTGGTGGGAGGGGGACGGGGCGCAGGGCTCGGCTTCTTCCATCTCACCGATGATAAGCCCTTTGGGGAGGGTGAGAGGGGACGGGGCGAGATTGGCGATGCGAATGGCAGCGCGGAGGGGAGGGAGGAAGGTAGGGGAAACAAGGCAGGCAGAAAGGGGTCCGGAGGGGAGAAGGGGGGAGAACAAAACGGACGGGCCCGAGGGCCTGTTCAGGGGCACCCATGCCTCGTGGTGTGAGGGGATGGTAACGGCGGTGGAGATAGTGGCGGGGAAGGAGGCGGCAAGAGTGGGGTGGGGCGGCGCGGGGGAGGTGGAGGAGGGAGGCGAAGAAAAAGTGGGGGGAAGAGAGGGGGCACTGAGGGGGGGTGAGTCCTCCAGCCGGGGCCGCGGCGTGCAGGTGCAAACGGCTGGAGTGGAACGGGGTGGGGGGCGGAACTGGAGTTGTCGGTGGTGACAGTCGATCGTGGCTCCCAGTTTTCGAAGTAAGTCTAGCCCTAAATACCCGTCATAACTCTGGCAGGAGGAATCAAAAATGATGAATGGGTGTTGGGCGGACTCTGGCTGGTGGGTGTCGACCCGTAGGGCCCGAGTCTCCCCACGGATGGGCAGGGGGCCATCCCCCACGTCCACAAGGTGAGTGGTAGTAGGGCGGAGTGGGCCAAACCGTGATTTGTAGCGGGAAAAATAATGGCTGTAAAGGCAGGATCTGGCTGCTCCCGTATCAACTAGTAGTCTGGCCTTCACGCCATTTATTTTCATCTTGTGGTATACTGGGGGGCGATACTTAGGGGTGATGGCCCCTGCCACCGTGGGTTGTTGCGGAGGCAGGTCTAAAAATCCAGCTGGCTAGGGCTCTTGTGTTCCTGTTCCTGCTCTAGTTCTCCTGGAGGGGTTTCGTCCACAGGCGCCAGCTCGTCCCCTGGGGCCTCGCCTTCTAGGGCGGACACTTTACGTGAACCCGGGGTTGTGTTTCTGCGGCGAGCAGCTTTCAACTGGTTCCGTATGTCGTGAAAGGGGCAGCGGGAGTTGCAGGCTGTGAATTCCCACGGGTTGATCAGAATTAGGTTTGGGTTTTCTCGCGGGGCGGGGCGCCGACGGGAGGGGTGCGCCATGGGTGGGCTAGGCGTCGGGGTCGGGCTGGTGTGGGGCAGGGGCGGACGCGGTGTGGCTGGGGGAGCCGGGGGTCGGGTGGGGAATTTCTTGACAACATTAATTTGTTGTGGAGAAGGGCAGGCGGTCAGGAGGCGCCATATCAGCTGTATATCCCTATCCATGTCTCCTGTTGGGTCATGGATAGTAAAGTGTTGCTTCACAACACTTGGGAGTACTCGGAGCAGAGTATTGAATGTATGCTGGTCCCGGGTTTCTTCGTCTGCCTCCAGGTAGACAGCAGTAACCAGGCATCTTGCCTGCAACAGGGTATTATCTAAATCTCCGTCATATGCAAAACTATCCAATTTGGATAGAGCCACCACTTTCCCTAATGATGGGGTGATGGCTTGGACCGCGAACTTGGTAAAGTTCTGCCAGGTGAGTTCTGGGATGATTTTCGGCGCAATATTTGCTGCGGCTTTACCCAGTAGTGGTAGTGTGACTGCAATTTTCTGTTGGTCATTTTCAAAGCCAATATCTAGTAAGGGTTTAATTATTGCAAGATATGTGTGTATGTCATACTGGTCAGAGTCAAACTTGGGTAACTGAACGTGCGGTTTAGTTGCCATTTTTCCAAATATTTCCTGCTTACCTCTCTTCTACGCTCGGATCTAGAACCACCGCTGGCCACCAGTGTAATGCTGGGTAGAATTAGGCTCGACTTCTCGTACCTATTTCACCCAACGTGGAGCGGGGTCCTCTTTCGAGACCCGAGCTAGTGCAATAAAGAGAGGCAGGACATAAAAACCTTCGGCAACACCATACACATATATTACCAGTCAGACACAGGACATTTCAGCAGATATTACAACACAATATAGAGCAATACAAAACCTTATCTAAGATATGTGTATCTCGCAGGATACTGGCTTTCTAGATACTAATGACAACACAACAAATCCTAGTATTAGTAGTGTAGTAAATACAGGTGCGCGCAGAGCGCCTGAGGAGGGGAGAGGAGGAAGGGGGGGGGTTGTGATTCACTAGGAGAGGGAGGGGAGGCGCGGAGAGTGACTTAAAACGGCGAGGAGAAAGTTATGGTAATATTGGAAGATGTCCGATATTAGCAGGGGAGTTTATGTGGTTTCTGTTAGCGAAGGTCCTTTGGCAAATAACTCTGGTTCTTGATTTGGCTTTAAGAGCGTGAGCGAGTAATGGAGAGGGTTTTTAGGGGTAGCGTGCAGAGGGAGGGAATATCATTAATACTTCCTTTCTTGATATTTAGAGTGGGAACATGTCTCTGTAGGCACAGGCTTATTAATTACACATCTTCCAAGTATGATATATAGACTCTCGCTTCACAATGCATAACAAAGTCGGGATACTCGTAATACTATTTCACAATATTACTTCGCGGCTAGCTAATAGAACACCAATGATATTTCTTCCTCACAGTCTTTGTTCTAACTATGGGGATATGTCTTTATAAAGATCCGGGGCGACACTCGCACGTATTTTCACTTAGATCTTAGTCCACATTCTCGTCCTCTAACTTCTCATTGTGATCTGATTTACCCCAATATACATTACATAAATTCACTGCACAATACTTATTCTAGGAGAGAGGGAGTCACACTTCATCTAATTCACTATTGTTACAGGATCAACCGTATTTTCTCATGGAAGGAAACAAGGGCACGACATCGGTGATCCGGTTGGACTGGGGGCACCGTCAAGGCGAGGCGAGCCGAGAGGCCACGGGGCGGCTCGGAAGGGCGTCCTCTCGCGTTCGGGTCTCCGGTGGCTTCCAGACTGGGCTCCGGCGTAAGGCCCGTAGGACTGGGGCTGAATAGGTCCAGGAACCTCTGGGTCAGGTCCCGGCGTCGTGGGGGCGTGGCGAGGTCTCGCCCGGGTGTACTAGGGAGGGCCGAGAGAGGCGACAGGCTGCAGTCTCCCACGACCAGAGGCGCCGGCAGGGGAGGGCTGCGGCAGCGACTGTCACTGGGGCCAGACAGGTGTGTCTGCTCGAGGGCCAATCGTAAGGAACAGAGACCGGGGGAGGCAGGGAGGTCTGTCTGGGATGTTCTGGAACAGGACACCTGGAGTTCAGTCTCCGGTTGTGGAGACGTCCCTCTCCTAGCTACACCCTGGGAGCGACCATAGATCGTCTCTACCTGGACACTGGGGGAGCGACCATTGATCGTCTCGACCGGAGCACTAAGGGAGCGACCATTGATTGTCTCTACCTGGACACTGTGGGAGCGACCATTGATCGTCTCGACCGGAACACTAAGGGAGCGACCATTGATCGTCTCTACCTGAACACTGTGGGAGCGACCATTGATCGTCTCAACCGGAACACTGAGGGAGCGACCATTGATCATCTCTACCTGAACACTGTGGGAGTGACCATTGATCGTCTCACCCGGAGCACTAAGGGAGCGACCATTGATCGTCTCTACCTGAACACTGTGGGAGCGACCATAGATCGTCTCAACCGGAACACTAAGGGAGCGACCATTGATCGTCTCTACCGAAACACTGTGGGAGCGACCATAGATCGTCTCTACCAGAAGGGCGCTGTCTGGAGTGCTGTTTCTGACTCCACCCCTAGCTAACTCAGTGATTCCGCCACGCGAAGGTAGTGTCTTTCGCCTATGGTGGCGGCGGCGTAGTGGCTGAATGTCACAGGGGCGCACGGTCCAGGCTGACATGCGTCGTTGTTGCCCGGAGTGGTGGTGGCTGGTGGCGGCTACCCCATGGGGTCCGAGTGGGGGTGTCGGCATTCTTGTGGGCGAACTCTGTTGTTCCTGGTTCGCCCTATCGTCGGGGATACTACGGTATTCTCCGGGAGTTTCTTCGGGAGTACTGTTAATGCGTCTGTTAAAGCCACGCATTTCACCACCCTGTTCTTGTAAAAAGTCACGTCCCTGTGGCTGGAGGTGGAATGCTAGAGTGTTGGGGGTGGTGTAAACGGGCTGGAGGTGTTGGAGTGTGTTCTGCCAGGCGACAGTGTAGGAGTTTTCCTTCTGTGCTTAGTCATAGGTGAGGAAGAGGGCGGAGGGGGCGGTGGTCGACTGGAGGATATTTAACAGGTGGTGTGGCCTGCGGAGTCGGTGGTTCTTGGTAAGGGTAGGGGCCCATACGGCCCGCTTAATCCTCATGTTGCTTGGTGTGGCTGTCAGTGTGGTTGGAGACTGAATGCTGGATAGTGTGGGTGAAGGCTGGGTTTTGTGTCGTGGTAATGCGGCGTTGAGTCTCTGGGGAGTACAGGTAGGAGGGATTTGGGCCTGGTGTAGCTTGATGGTGTGAAGTCGCGGAGAGGTGGGTGGTATAGGGGTGCGTGAGTATCGGGCGGGTGGGCGTGAGAGGCGGCCTGAGCGGGTGGTGGTGGTGGTGAGGGTTGGGGTGGGGGGAGAAGTGGGCGTTGGAGGTGGGCGTGTTGTCTTGTGCGCCGCGGGCGTGGTGGAACGTGGTATTGGTGGAGTGGGCGTGCGGATGGTGGGTGGGGGGAGGGGGGTGGAAGGGGGTTGTGGCGAGGGTGTGGTGGTGCGGGCGGAAGAGGCGGGAGTGGGCGGCTGGGGTGGGTGCGTTGCTTTGGGTTTGGGTGCGCGGTGGGGCGCGGAGTGGGCTGAGTAGGTGTACGGAGGGGTGTAGGAGAGGGAGGGGTGGTAGTGGGCTCGGGGAGGGGGTGGTGGCGGGGGCGGGAGATGTGGGAGTGGGGATTGAGGGGGAATCCGTGGACGGATGGGGCGAGGGTGAGGGGGGGTGGCGGGGGAGGTGTCAGGTGAGGTGCCGGGGGCGGGTGAGGTGGAGGTGGTGGAGGGGGTAGAGTGGGAGAGAGGAGGAGACGTAGCACTCATATGCGGCTGTAGATGGTGGGGCGGGGGCCGGAGGGGGCTGGGGGTGTGGGGTTGGGGCGGGGGAGGTGGGCGTGCGGAAGGGGCGCATGTGCCGGTTGCGGAGGGTACAGGGAGTGCCGTGGTAGTCCATGACCACCTGATAAGGGTTGGGGATTTTGGTGATGGTGTGGGGGCCCGTGAAACGGGGGGCGAGTTTGTGGGGGGTGGGGAGTTGGGTGACGACAACTGTGTCGCCCGGTTTGAAAGGGTTGGTGGCTGTGTCGGGTTCGAGGTCTAAATTCCTCTGTAGGTGGTATATTCGCCCTTTTAGCAAGTCCAGCGGGTCTGTGGCGGGGGCAGAGATGGGCGGTTGTAAGTGATGGCGTAAGGGTAGTAGGATGGGGGTTTCGCCAAAGATCCTTTCGTGGGAGGAAATCCCGTCTTCCCGGGGGCACGAATTCATGCCCCACTGGACGATTTTCACGTGTGCCGGCCAATCGTTGTCTTTCGTAGCCTCGATTCTGGTGCGTAGCTGATTGACCAGGGTACAATGGCTGCGTTCACACACCGCGTTCCCTTGGGGCCAGTATGGTGAGGAGTGGGAGATTTCGTATCCAAAAATCCTGGCCAGTTCTTCCCAGACTTTTCCGGAGAACTCGGGGGCATTATCGGAATGGATGGCTTGGGGAATGCCAAAGTAGGGGAACACGTGTCGGAGTAAGGCATCGGCGACAGCGACGGCATGATGTTCCTTAGCGGGGCAGGCTACTACAAATTTAGAATACGTGTCGACAAAAGTGATCACGTATTTATATCCAGATTTGGGTGGAAGAGGCCCTACTACATCGACTGCCAGGAGTTGCCAGGGCTTGTGGGCGGTGATATGGCCAGATGGCCCGGCAGTCTGGGTAATGTCTTTCCCAAGCGCGCAGGCGCGGCAAGTCTGAATAATTTCCTTGGCGAGGGTGTTGGGGTTCGGGGCCCAGTAGATGTCATTAAACATCTGTAGCAAATTTTTGGTGCCCAAATGGATGCCGTTGTGGGCGTGTAACTGGCGCAGGGTGTCGCGTGCCGCATCGGGGGCCAAGAGAATGTGCCCGGACGGGGTTAAAAGGTGGTCGCCCTGTCGGCACAATTTGGGAAACAGGTGGGCTGGAATCCAGAGGGGCCGTTCCTTGTGGTGCCAGAGTTTCAGCAAGTCAGGGTCTGGTTGGACCGCGTGGATGGGAAGGCGGGAGAGGGCATCTGCGTTGGTGTGGAGCTTCCCGGGTCTGTATAAAATCTCATACTGAAACTCCTCCAGGGTGTCACGCCATCGGACGATTTGACCGTTCTGGGAGTCCAATTGTCGCAGCCACTGGAGTGATTGGTGGTCGGTTATTATCGTGACTTGGGTCCCGGAAAGATAAGCCCTATAATATTGGAGGGCCCAGATTATGCCGAGGCATTCTCGCTTGGTGGCGGCATAATTTTTCTCGGCTGGGTTCAGTGTGCGGCTGGCGCATGCGATAATGTGTTCCCGACCAGCCTGTACCTGGGCTAGAACGGCGCCAATTGCGTCAAGGGAGACGTCCATGTAGAGGCGAAAAGGGAGGGCATAGTCGGGGAAGGCCACGATGGGGGCCGAGACAAGCTTGTATTTCAGCTGTTGGAAGGCGGCTCATCGGTCCTCGGTCCAGAGGAAAGGTTCCCCTTTCCGTGTCAGGTCGTGAAGAGGCTTAGCAATCTGTGCAAACCCCTTCACGAAGCGGCGGTAATAGGACGCGAGCCCCAATAAGGCACGGACGCTGTGAACATCCTGCGGAGGTGGTATGTCCGCTATGGCACGAAGCTTGTCGGGATTTGGGGAAATTCCCACTTGGGAAATCGTATGGCCTAGGAACGCGACGGTTTTCGCGGCCAGGACACATTTGGATGGATGTAGCTTGAGGCCTGCCTGGCGAATTCGGGTGAAAACTCGATGGAGGCGCTGCAAGTGGTCGACCCAGGTCTGGCTAAAAACAATGACGTCATCAAGATAGGCCAAACATATCTCCCAAGTGAGGCCGCTTAAGACAGATTCCATCAGCCTGGAAAATGTGGCAGGGGCGTTGCAGAGACCGAATGGCAGGACATTAAATTTGTAATGTTGGCCATTACTGGTAGAGAAGGCCGTCTTGCCTCGATGATCCGGGTGGACGGGGACCTGCCAATATCCAGACTGGAGGTCAAGGGTAGAAAACCAAGACGCCCCGTAGAGGGAGTCTAGGGAATCGTCAATGCGGGGGAGGGGAGTGGCATCCTTAATTGTGACGTCGTTCACGTGGCGGTAATCGATGCAAAACCGCATCGTGCCGTCTTTCTTCTTTACTAGAACGACGGGGGAGGACCACGGGCTGGTGGAGGGGGAGATAACACCTGCCTCTTCCATCTCGCGCACCTGGCGGTCCTCCTCTTCTCTCTGTCGGGGGTTCTTACGTCGGGAAGGTTGTCGTATCGGTGGGCCTGTCGTATGGATCTCGTGAGACAGGTACGTAGTATGTCCTATATCTGCGGGTCCTGTCGCAAACAAATCCTGGAACTCCAGGAGGAGGCGGCGTAAGGCGTCTGACTGTTGGTCGGAGAGATGGTCAGGGATGGGGGGGAGGGGGGCGGGGTGGTGGGAGGGGGACGGGGCGCAGGGCTCGGCTTCTTCCATCTCACCGATGATAAGCCCTTTGGGGAGGGTGAGAGGGGACGGGGCGAGATTGGCGATGCGAATGGCAGCGCGGTGGGGAGGGAGGAAGGTAGGGGAAACAAGGCAGGCAGAAAGGGGTCCAGAGGGGAGGAGGGGGGAGAACAAAACGGACGGGCCCGAGGGCCTGTTCAGGGGCACCCATGCCTCGTGGTGTGAGGGGATGGTAAAGGTGGTGGAGATAGTGGCGGGGAAGAAGGGGGCAAGAGTGGGGTGGGGCGGCGCGGGGGAGGGGGAGGAGGGGGCAAGAGTGGGGTGGGGCGGCACGGGGGGGGAGGAGGGAGGCGAAGAAAAAGGGGGGGGAAGAGAAAGGGCGCTGGGGGGGGGGTGAGTCCTCCGGCCGGGGCCACGGCGTGCAGGTGCAAACGGCTGGAGTGGAATGGGGTGGGGGGCAGAACTGGAGTTGTCGGTGGTGACAGTCGATCGTGGCTCCCAGTTTTCGAAGTCTAGCCCTAAATACCCGTCATAACTCTGGCAGGAGGAATAAAAAATGATGAATGGGTGTTGGGCGGGCACTGGCTGGTGGGTGTCGACTCGTAGGGCCCGAGTCTCCCCACGGATGGGCAAGGGGCCATCCCCCACGTCCACAAGGTGAGTGGTAGTAGGGCGGAGTGGGCCAAACCGTGATTTGTAGCGGGAAAAATAATAGCTGTAAAGGCAGGATCTGTAGTCTGGCCTTCATGCCATTTATTTTCATCTTGTGGTATACTGGGGGGCGATACTTAGGGGTGATGGCCCCCGCCACCGTGGGTTGGTGCGGGGGCGGGCCTAAAAATCCAGCTGGCTAGGGCTCTCGTGTTCCTGTTCCTGCTCTAGTTCTCCTGGAGGGGTTTCGTCCGTAAGCGCCAGCTCGTCCCCTGGGGCCTCGCCTTCTAGGGTGGACACTTTACGCAAACCCGGGGTTGTGTTTTTGCGGCGAGCTGCTTTCAACTGGTCCCGTATGTCGTGAAGGGGGCAGCGGGAGTTGCAGGCTGTGAATTCCCACGGGTTGATCAGAATTAGGTTTGGGTTTTCTCGTGGGGTGGGGCGCCGACGGGAGGGGTGCGCCCTAGGTGGGCTAGGCGTCGGGGTCGGGCTGGTGTGGGGCAGGGGCAGACGCGGTGTGGCTGGGGGAGCCAGGGGTCGGGTGGGGAATTTCTTGACAACATTAATTTGTTGTGGAGAAGGGCAGGCGGTCAGGAGGCGCCGTATCAGCTGTATATCTCTATCCATTTCTCCTGTTGGGTCATGGATAGTAAAGTGTTGCTTCACAACACTTGGGAGTACTCGGAGCAAAGTATTGAATGTATGCTGGTCCCGGGTTTCTTCGTCTGCCTCCGGGTAGGCAGCAGTAACCAGGCGTCTTGCCTGCAACAGGGTATTATGTAAATCCCCATCATATGTAAAACTATCCAATTTGGATAGAGCCACCACTTTCCCTAATGATGGGTGTGATGGCTTGGACCGCGAACTTGGTAGAGTTCTGCCAGGTGAGTTCTGGGATGATTTTCGGCGCAGTATTTGCTGCGGCTTTACCCAGTAGTGGTAGTGTGACTGCAATTTTCTGTTGGTCATTTTCAAAGCCAATATCTAGTAAGTAGTTTAATTATTGCAAGATATGTGTGTATGTCATACTGGTCAGGGTCAAACTTGGGTAACTGAACGTGCGGTTTAGTTGCCATTTTTCCAAATATTTCCTGCTTACCTCTCTTCTACGCTCGGATCTAGAACCACCGCTGGCCACCAGTGTAATGCTGGGTAGAATTAGGCTCGACTTCTCGTACCTATTTCACCCAACGTGGAGCGGGGTCCTCTTTCGAGACCGGAGCTAGTGCAATAAAGAGAGGCAGGACATAAAAACCTTCGGCAACACCATACACATATATTGCCACAGTCAGACACAGGACATTTCAGCAGATATTACAACACAATATAGAGCAATACAAAACCTTATCTAAGATATGTGTATCTCGCAGGATACTGGCTTTCTAGATACTAATGACAACACAACAAATCCTAGTATTAGGAGTGTAGTAAATACAGGTGCGGGCAGAGCGCGTGAGGGGGGGGGAGGAGGAAGGGGGGGGTTTGTGATTCACTAGGAGGAGGTAGGGGAGGCGCGGAGAGTGACTTAAAATGGCGAGGAGAAAGTTATGGTAATATTGGAAGATGTCCGATATTAGCAGGGGAGTTTATATGGTTTCTGTTAGCAAAGGTCCTTTGGCAAATAACTCTGGTTCTTGATTTGGCTTTAAGAGCGTGAGCGAGTAATGGAGAGGGTTTTTAGGGGTAGCGTGCAGAGGGAGGGAATATCATTAATACTTCCTTTCTTGATATTTAGAGTGGGAACATGTCTCTGTAGGCACAGGCTTATTAATTACACATCTTCCAAGTATGATATATAGACTCTCGCTTCACAACGCATAACAAAGTCGGGATACTCGTAATACTACTTCACAATATTACTTCGCGGCTAGCTAATAGAACACCAATGATATTTCTTCCTCACAGTCTTTCTTCTAACTATGGGGATATGTCTTTATAAAGATCCGGGGCGACACTCGCACGTATTTTCACTTAGATCTTAGTCCACATTCTCGTCCTCTAACTTCTCATTGTGATCTGATTTACCCCAATATACATTACATAAATTCACTGCACAATACCTATTCTAGGAGAGAGGGAGTCACACTTCACCTAATTCACTATTGTTACAGGATCAACCGTATTTTTTCATGGAAGGAAACAAGGGCACGACATCGGTGATCCGGTTGGACTGGGGGCACCGTTAAGGCGGGGCGAGCCGAGAGGCCACGGGGCGTCTCACAAGGGCGTCCTCTTGTGTTCGGGTCTCCCGGTGGCTTCCGGACTGGGCTCTGGCGTAAGGCCCGTAGGACTGGGGCCGAATAGGTCCAGGAACCTCTGGGTCAGGTCCCTGCATCGTGGGGGCGTGGCGAGGTCTCGCCCGGGTGTACTATAGTCGGAATCCCGGCCGTTTGCGGGTGAGGTGTGGCCCGCACCTGTGTACAGTGTTGCCACGTTTTCTATACCGTTATCTCTCTCTCTCTCTCTCTCTCTCTCTCGCTCCTGGCGGGAAATGTGAGCCACCCTGAGTACTTTTGATTCTTTTATAAGTTATTTATAATTGTGCTTTCATCTGTTAATTTGGTTTTGTTATATTTAGTAGTAGATGGAGTGTCAAAGTTACTGTCTGCTGAGAGGTTTGTTACGTTACTGATTCATACACCCCGACGTAGTGGGGTGTGGGTGTAGGTGTGGGTGGGAGTGTGGCTGTGGGTTTGTTGGGGTGGTGGTCCAGGGGGGAGGGGAAGTGTGAAGGGGGATTTGACCTGAGACACCCAGGAGGGATTAAGAAGGGAGGGAAGGGGAAGGGGGGGCTGGATTCACCTACCACGTGGTCAGTATTAGAAGAGAGAGAGAGAGAGAGAGAGAGAGAGAGAGAGAGAGAGAGAAATTACGTGTATAGATATATGTGCATCAATAGGAACAATGTATATCAGTGTGTGCAGTATGTACAAAGGAACAAATGAATACAAAGAAGGCAGTGACAGACCTCTTTCTCTCTCTCTCTCTCTCTCTCTCTCTCTCTCTCTCCTGGGTGTGTAAGTATTGCCACTCACAAGAATGACATGAATTATTTCTTTTACTTTGGATATTGGCATATTTCTTCTTTTTTCAGGCTCATTATCTTATATCCATAACTGTGATATTATTACCCACCCTAAAACTACGCTAAAAACCATTAAAAGTGACTACAATATCTTTTAGCAACACTGTACAATATGTATGCCATGTTTCTGTGTTACTGTATAAATATTTTATGCATAATAAGATTACTGTTGATTCATCCATCAAAATACACAAGTGTAAGTTTTATTCATCTGAATTTATCGAATTTGTGATGCCTTGTACATAAATAGCTTCCGTTTCACATCGCAAGTTGGGGAAACGTGGCACCATTGTACACAGGTGCGGGCCACACCTCACCCGCAAACGGCCGGGATTCCGACTATAGGGAGGGCCGAGAGAGGCGACAGGCTGCAGTCTCCCACGACCAGAGGCGCCGTCAGGGGAGGGCTGCGGCAGCGACTGTCACTGGGGCCTGACAGGTGTGTCTGCTTGAGGGCCAAGCGTAAGGAACAGAGACCGGGGGAGGCAGGGAGGTCTGTCCGGGATGTTCTGGAACAGGACACCTGGAGTTCAGTCTCCGGTTGTGGAGACGTCCCTCTCCTAGCTACGCCCTGGGAGTGACCATAGATCGTCTCTACCTGGACACTGGGGGAGCGACCATTGATCGTCTCTACCCGAACACTGTGGGAGCGACCATTGATCGTCTCGACCGGAGCACTAAGGGAGCGACCATTGATCGTCTCTACCTGGACACTGTGGGAACGACCATTGATCGTCTCGACCGGCACACTAAGGGAGCGACCATTGATCATCTCTACCTGAACACTGTGGGAGCGACCATTGATCATCTCACCCGGAGCACTAAGGGAGCGACCATTGATCGTCTCTACCTGAACACTGTGGGAGCGACCATTGGTCGTCTAGACCGGAACACTAAGGGAGCGACCATTGATCGTCTCTACCTGAACACTGTGGGAGCGACCATTGATCGTCTTGACCGGAACACTAAGGGAGCGACCATTGATCGTCTCAACCTGAACACTACGGGAGCGACCACTGATCATCTCTACCGAAACACTGTGGGAGCGACCATAGATTGTCTCTACCAGAAGGGCGCTGTCACTGTCAGTGCTTTTACAAGTACATACACTAATTTACACTCATCAGACTGTCACTGTCAGTACGTAAAAGAAAACTAAACACTAGTATCGCTGTCACTCTCAGTATTATTTTCAAGATTCTTACCCTTATTTTCAATATCTAGTCAGACTGGTAGTCAAAGAAACACGGGTAAGCACAGAGGGGAATTTTGCACTCTTTGCACTGCAAGGAGGTGCGCCTAAATGTTCTGTCCTGCCTGGTAGTGTGGCTGCACACATGACACCTCCTGAGTGCTTTTCCCCTCTTGGCAGTGGCAGGCAGTGGCTCCAGGCGGTGTCGCTGAAGGTAGTCCTGACACTGTAGGCGGTCTGGAGGTGTGTGTGGGTGGCGCTTGGGACCTGATGGCAGTACCTGCCCAAAACGCTGAAGCAGCTGGTACACACAAGTCTTTGAAAATCGTCGTAGAGAGTAGTTTGCTGGCTTCCTGTTCTTGATCTTATACAGGATGAAGGCGTTCAGCATGCACATATCAATCAAGTGCAAGAACACCTTCCTGTACCAGCGACGGTTCCTCCTCAGGCAGTCTATCTCTCCGATCATCATGTCAGACTTGTCCACCAGCCGCATATTGACGTTGTAGTCAATAACAGCATCAGGCTTCATCACAGGCTTGCCAGTCCTTCTGTCGACCTTCCCTGTGGCCAGCATTTCCCCCTTGTGAACTGTGGTGAGCACATTCACGATTCTCTTATCGTGCCACCTGATCGCCAGCATCTTGTCAGTTTTCTTCAGGTGCACGTCTCCCCGCTTTGATTTTTCAGCCTCGGGGAAGGCAGGGTAGTGTGCCCTATTGCTCCTGACAGTGCCACATGATCCGACGCCGTGTTCAGAAAGGTACTTGGCGAGTTTTGGAGCTGTATAGTAATTGTCCGTATACAGGACATGATTCTCGCCAAAGTACTTTTCCAACAGCACTTTCACCACAGAACCAGAGAATCCAAGGGGGTCAGTCTTGTCCGAGTCGACATTGCTGGCAGTGTAAATAACGAATTCTAAGATGAACCCCGTCTTGCAGTCGCACAGCACGAAAAACTTTATTCCAAAGCGGTGGCGTTTGCTAGGAATATACTGCACGAACCGAAGACGGCCCCTGAGCAAAACCAAGGACTCCTCAATCACAACTTTCTTGAAGGGGCGCAGGAACCTCGTAAACTTATCCTTGATCAAGTTCAGGATTCCCCTCACTTTCCATAATGGGTCAGTTTGGGAAGGCTCATCATTGTTCGCAAAGTGAAGGTAAGTCATGAGCTGCCTGAAACGATCGTGACTCATATATTTTTTGAAGATGGGTGTGGGGCAAAGATCGTCTGAACTCCAGTATTCCTCGAGCTTATGCTTCCAATTGTGGGGCATCAATAACATCAAACCAATAAATACAAAGAGTTCCCTGATCGTTACAGGAACCCATGCTGCCATCCGCGACGTGGATGGCGTTGCAGCTTCACCTTCTCCTTCACGAACTGCAGCAGATTGCCCCTCGTACCTGTTCATCTCGGTACAAATCTGCTCCATTGCTTCGTTATCCAGGAAGGCCAACAGGTAGTCCAAGCATTCACCATCCTCTGGAACAGGGAAGTCAGCCTGTATTCCACACCCACTGGCATCAAAGGGCAGATCTTCCGGCACAAAATCTGAGCCCTCTGACCACACGAAGGCATCCAGAGTGCCCTGCCTAGGCTGGGAGGTGCTGGGAGCGGCGGTGGGTGAGGCAGGTCGTGTGGCAGTGGGTGAGGCAGGCGGTGAGGCAGTGCGTGAGGCAGAGGCTGTCCTAGGTCGTGTCGGTGTAGTGGTGGTGGTGGTGAGGAGATAAGCAGAGGGTTCAAGGTCACTCATGGTGGCGTGACTGGCGAGTTGCCTAGTGCGAGTAACTTTAGGAGCTAGCCTTACACTAGGGGACAAAGTTCTAGCCCTACTAGCACGAACACTGGCCCTACGGAAACCTCTACTACGTAAACTAGACTGCCTACTTCCCTTCCGAGACGGTGAAGGCGACTCCGAAGACTCCGGAGAAAAGGCAGCTGAAGATGACGACGAGAGAATGGGGCTGGGAGTGCGTGGCGGGCTGGCGGTGGCGTGACGTGGTGTAGGGGACAATGGCTGGGAAGCTGGGTCACCACTTCTTTTCCTCTTGGCCCCCTTTCCATACACTAGGCCCCTTTTCACAGGAGCCTTGCCTGTTGAGGTGCTTGGCACAGGAATAGTCACTTCTGGCACCTCAGACTCAGCACTCGATTGCGTGTCCGACTCTGCCAGGCTAGACAATACACCGACGTCACTTCCATAATCCATGGACGCTTTCAATAACTCACTAGCTATAGCCGAGTCACTAAGTCCCTTAGCAGTTCCTTGTAAGGTTTTGTACGGGGTGGAGGTCACAAAACCCTTTTTCGGAGGGCTGGAAGGCACAGACTCGGAAGAGCTTGAGTGGGACATGGTGTCACCTTGAAAGATTCGCGTGGACTGACGCTAAACAGGGGCAAACCGCGCAAAAAAATGCTAGTGTGACAACTGGGGAAACAAGCGTTTCCAAATAGCATAAAGTGCTTGCGAGAGGAAGGCACAGATTGACACGTATGAGCCGTCCTCGCGCTGCCATATCGCACGACGAGGGAGGGCCAGGCAGCGGTGCGTGGGTGGGTAAAAAAAATGAAACTTGGCAACAACCGAGGTCAGTAGTACAAAGGTCAAGTGTGCTAAAAGTAGCTCAAGGGTGGCGGTACTGATAGACAATACCAGCTGGAGCCTGCTTGCCCGCGGTTATTCAAAATTTACTAGAATCGCAAACGCGACGATCCGCCGTTATGTCCTTTTGGCCGAGCATCGCAAATGAGACGATCCGCGCTTAAGGGGTTAATAAAGGGCAGGTGAGTTTGGGGTAATCACAGGCACTTACGGGTGGAATCCCTCTAATTCACACTGTCACTCTGTTATTGTCCCGGTTTCACTTTCTCGGATATAGGAGGGGATGTCACTGATCTTGCCCGTTTTTCTGGGGCGATATCACTCTGTCACTTTAAGGGGACCTCCAGGGGCTCTACTTGTGGCGGGAATCACCGTACCCGCTGGGGGGAGGCTCGACCCGGGTCCGATCCGCTGAGGCGTTGCAGGGAGACCCTCTTGCCTGGGATCTCGACCTGATGTAGACCTTCCTCTCAGGTCTCGTCGTAGTGGTGCAGGGAGGCCCGCCTATGTGGGGCCTCGACCTGATGTAGACCCTTCTCTCAGAGTCTCGTCGTCGTGGTGCAGGGAGGCCCGTCTATGTGGGGCCTCGACCTGATGTGGTGGCCCTCGGGACTGGCGCCAAACAGGTGGAGAAGTCGTGTCTGGCGTTGGAGGCTCTGGGGCAGGAGGAGGACAGCATTGGTAGGCTGCTGAGCTCGCCTGGGGGTCCGGGGACTGTGGAGGTCTGTCGGGGGACGCGCCGTCAGGTGTGGGCTGCGGCCTCGTCTCCTGCTGGTGCCTGGGGGAGACAAGAACCTCTCGGGAGTGGGAGGTAGGTCCCAACTGGGACTTGGTCTTTGCTCGGGGGACACCTTCGGGGCAACTCTCCCGAGTGGTGTCCAGCTACTCCTGCAGGAGTTGGCTGAAGATGGAGGACACACGGAGGCCGTGTTCTCTCTCTTACACAGGGAGGGTAGCACAGAGGCGACTCTCTCTCTTGTCTCCGACACAGCCGTGGCGCCAGGTCGATCGGCCCTGGGACCCACTTGTGGCTTTATACAAGGGGCTCTTACCCTTGGGGTGGCTAGGGGTGTTGGCCCCTTATAGCTCACTATTGGGCCTCCTGCCCTGTTTGTGATAGAGGGTATTTCACCCTCACAGTTCACTAAAGGACCTCCTGTCCTGGTAGTGGCAGTGGGTATTTCTCCCTCGTGGCTCACTGTGGCAGAGGGTACTGGCCCCTCGTGGCTCACCGGAGTTGTGGCAGAGGGTGGTGTTCCCTCGTGGCTCACTGTGGCAGAGGGTACTAGCCCCTCGTGGCTCACCAGAGTTGTGGCAGAGGGTGGTGTTCCCTCGTGGCTCACTGTGGCAGAGGTGCGAACACCTCATGGCTCACCTAGGGACCTCCTGCCCTTCTGGGGTGAAGCTGTGGTCGACACCACAATACTACTAGGGACTAATTTTATATCAGTCCCACCCCACTGCTGTCGATGGTCAACCCGCCACTGAAGTTGCGGATCTAGGCTCACCTGGCGTTGGGGCAGTTGCGGGGAGAAGGGGCACAGGCCATTGGTGGTTGGGTGACCCTTTTGCCCTGGGTCATTAACCTCCCCATTATCTCCTCCTCGGGTGGTGGGGTGGTGGTGGCCCGGTGGTGGTGTGGGGGGTGGCGGGGCGGAAGGTCCGGCAGCGGGCATTTTAATTATTATTATTATTATCATTATTTTTATCGCTGTTATTATTTATTATTTTTGTTATTATTATTATTATTATTATTATTATTATTATTGCTTTTATTATTATTATTATTATTTTATTTTTTTATCATTATTTATACTGTGTTACGGTTATTATATCATCATCATCATCTAGCTGCTACCTCACCCCAAGCCTTAAACACCAAGCATCATAGTGCAGAGAAGAGCAGCATAAAAAAAACTTTTCCAGATAAAAATGAAGATTAATGAAGGAAATGTATAAGTTTGTTCATAATCAGTGTAGGTACAAGCTTTGAAAATTTACTTTAGTTAACCAATAATTTATAACCAAAGAAAATGTTGTCAAAGAAAACTTTCCATTTAGGGGTAACGATCGTATTCTCTACATGTTTAACTTCTTACTGTATCCAAAGAAATTATTAATATCAAGCATGTTTTTTAATATAATAACAGCATAGAAAGTGACGTAGATGGACATAGGTTGATGGAGATTGTTGGAGTGAATATATGATTGTAGTTTTAAGCATATCTACCCAAATATGATAGAGGTAGAGGGCAACATGGAGGCGATTTGTTTGTGGCCCCCCTTGCTGCAGTAAGGCTCCTGGCTATAAACAGATAAGATACAGGCTACAGTATATGAAAAAAATCCAGTATTATTTTAACTGGATATTTATTAACATATATTTTTGTGATACATATAGATAGATAGATACAGATATAGATAGATATAGATAGATATAGATAAATAGATAGATAGATAGATATAGAGCAAAGGATGTGTATATTTTAGCAGTATAAATGTAGTGTGTGTGAATGTAATGATAAAGCTTGCATTAACCCCTTAACCACGGGGCGTCACTTATATGATTCTGTGTTATTTCGAATTCTGGGCTTACAAGTGGTGGCTTGTATCATCTATCAGTACTGCCAATGTCCAATAATAGTCAGCGCTCCTAATGTCATCTGTACTCCCATCCATTGTTGACAATTTAGCCATTTTTCCCCGTTCTTGACTACCCTCCCTACCTCCCCTCCATTACCCTCTCCTCTCGCTTGCCTGGCCGCGCTGCACTAAGCAAATCTTCCCTGGAATTTTCCACTGTTTTCATCCATTGAAATAAGCCCTATGCCCTATTCTTATACAAAATAATATATACAAAAAAGAAGAAAGGTAAGTGATTGTGCCATACACCTGGAATTGGCTAATTAACACCTGACAACACCTCACGTGCACTCGTTCGCTAATTTCCCCCGGTAATTACCCCTTGAAATATGCCGTATAATCTATTCTCGTAATAAAAATATATATAAGAAAGGAAGGGAGAAGCCCAAGTGATATTTACATTCACCTGGAACTACCTATTTTTTTTATGTATCATCGAGATTTCCTACCAATCATTTCATAGCATGTAAATTAGCAGCTGTCACCCTATTGACATTGTCAACCCTTGGCTGCCAATATACGCCACATCATTCAGTTCCTTGTCGTCCTCTGAGGTGAAACTATGTTGCACTCACGCCCCACCATTTCCGCCGCTTCTGCGCACATTGCAAAGGGCCCTGTGACCTCTACCCCTAGAAAAGCTCGTGTGGGAAGCAGTAAAGGACTAAATGACTCAGCAGTGGAACGTGAACTGGCAGAATTATCAATGATAATGGTGGATAGTGACTTTGATCCATCGGGTGAATCGTGTGATGAGCCTGGGGAGGAAATCGTGACAGAAACTCCTAGTATGAGTGCTTCAGTGTCCCAAGTTATCCCTAGCTCCAAGGGAAAGGAGCCCTTAGTGCAGCAAGGGAAGGAATTTGGGAAGGAGTGAAAAGGCAGTGGGTTAGCCCCGGAACAATGGCCCCACATCACCCAGCCAACCATGAGTCCCGAGGTGAATCACCTCCCCACTCCCCCAGCCCCACCTCACTAATTCCTCATCTTCAGGGGAATTTTCTCCTGAGTCTTTGTCGTTGGAGTCTCCACCAGCACCTACAGTGAAGGCAGGCCGTAGGGGAAGAGGCAATCCCTGATACGTAAAAGTAGAGTAGCAAGTAGAGTAAGGGCTGCTAGTGCTACACGGAACCTAGGGTCAGTGAGAGTGCCCTTGAAACAGCCCAGTCTGCCTCACAGCCACCCTCCACCCTCATCCACCCTACACCGCCACGACAGGGAATCCTGGACGCCTTCGTGTGGACGGAAAGTTCCGATTTCGTCCCTGAACATCTTCATTTCGATGAGAGTTCATCAGGGACAGCCTGCCTTCACTCTTGACAAGGATGCTGAGTGTGTGAACTTCCATTTGGCCTTCCTCGATGACAAAGTCATGCAGCACATATGTGATGAGACTAACAGGTATGAATCACAACGTGCTGCAAGTGGTTCGGGTGCAGCGAAGAAGCAACAGTGGACTGTGCTGGGAGTGCAGGAGCTGTATGTGTTCTTCGCCCTCATGCTTCTCATGCCACATTCAAAGAAGCATGAGTTGGAAAAATACTGGTCCATGGACCCCTTACTGCCCTCACCCACCTTCAATAAGTACATGGCCAGACATCGCTTCCGGAACATCATGGGAAACCTGCACTTCGCCAACAACGATGTACTATTGCGGACAGGAGTTCTTTGCCACCCTCGTCCAGCCAACCTGTGTATGTGGCAGCGTCGCATTCACGGGCACAGAAGTTGCCTTCGATGCATTTCTGTCGAAAAATATCCCTTGAGCTTTGGGCTTGTACTAGTGGATAAAGGAATAGTAATATTTACTTTGAAGGTTTGTCCCTGATAACACGATTATATCATACTGATTATTTAATAACTTGTTTCTCGCATAGAGCCAAGCAAGTAACAGATTTGTATATTTAACTCCACTCCACGACTTTCTTTAGGTTTGAACCTGCGAACAGAGTGAACAAGTTCGAAGCATTCATTTATTACAAGGAGAGAGAGAGAGAGAGATTTGCTTGAGCCCGTGAATTTTAGAGGAATGAGGTGGAGAAATGAGGTGCTCAACACAGTTAAACAGGGATTTTTCCTTTCGTTTCGGTTGGCTTTCTATGCCTAAATGACTAAATGAAGGTAAATTATGAAATATAATGACTGGATGACGAAGTGGTAATAGGGTCTGGCTAATGGTTGTTTGGTCCAAGGTGTGCAGAGGTAAGCCTAATTCCAGGCAACGGTCGCTGTTAAAAGTTGGATATTTTAAGTCCCATTTATTGTAAATATCTCCAGGTATGTTTACAGTACGTGTATGCCCCTATGGACCTATTTTCACCCCATGAATATTTTTATCAAAGGACATTTTCACCACTCGGAGCACAATCCCCCATGGACCTATTTTCCTTAATGATTTTTTTTTTTTCAAAGACGCCTACTTTTCTACGTAACCTATTTTCCCACGAACTAATTTTCCCCATTGATGTATTTTCTCTCCACGGACCAATTTCTCCGTCGACCTTGAAACTCTCCATGGATGCAGGTTTCCTACATGGACGTATACCCATGGATGTATTTGTCACAATGAACCTATATTCCCCGTAAACCTGTTATCCGACGTGGTTATATCACCCACTGATGCGTGCAGTTCAAACACAGACCTCTTAACCAACAGACGTATTGCACGGTGGACCTGCTGTAACTCACTGGATATATATATCTACTTCAGCATGAGTCCATAATAATATCCCCTGTGCACCGATATTCCCAATTCGGACATTAACTCAAATCACCTAACCGCAGTGGCCTGTTTTCCCACAATCCGTCCATCCACCTACACACCCACCCATCAACGCACATACCCACAACCTTACTCATTTCAGTATGTCTTAAGAGTAGGACGACGCAAACCCGTCTCTTGCCTTGTCCTACAGGTAGCCCCACCACCCACCCCATTTAAACAATGCACGAACCCCACTCCACCCCATTTAAACAATGCACGAAGCCCACTCCACCCCACTTAACCAGCCCAACAACCCTTTCCCTCCCTCTCGCCCACCCACTCCACCTAATCCGCCTGTGAAACAACCACCCTACACTAACCAATCCACCCACCCAGTCACCAACCTACCAACCCGCATACCATGCACCACAAGTCAGATGACTCACAATTCAACACACACACACACACACACACACACACAGAGGCGGGGTGGATTTCCTTACAAGAAAGACGAGTCTCACCGCTTAACTCAGTCTGTCGGTAGAAAATAGTACCGGGTACTCTTTACAGGGAGTTTGTCAGGCCGTAGATAAGGGGCTTCATTCCGGCTACATACACATGATTTTATGCGATATGAGTAAATAAGGTGCTCGAGCTAAACAGAGATTTTTTCCTTTGGCTAATGACGAAGGAGTTTATTTATCCCAGGATAACGTCTCCTCGGACAAAATGAAAGATGGGTTTTATTCTGGGTAACGCAAGTTGACTTTGTCAAATAATTTGGCAGGCCGCGTAACTTCTGTTAAATGCCTTATGTTCGCATTTTTTTTCTCTGTCTGGTGTTTGGCACCTGGAGATTTTTGGCAAACTCATAAGTATTTTTCTCATTAACTGGATATCTCTCTCTGGACAGAGAGGCAAATTACTTAAGCACAGCTTTTTGTTAAATCAACATGCTTTATCCCCTAATTCATTATTCAAACGAAAGCAATCCTAAAAAGAAAAATATATATATCACAAAACAAGGCAAGTTCTAGTGACTGATGAAAGAAATATTCACACTGTGGCCTGTTTCCAATGGATCACAAGAATCCAGGGTTTCTCATCCCTTGCATTTCCCTGCGCCAGTCTGCCTCCACCTCATTATTCCAAAATTCACAGGCGCCTACCATACACGCGCTCTCTCTCTCTCTCTCTCTCTCTCTCCTGGTAACAAATGAATGCTTCGAACTTGTTCACTTTGTGTTCGCTGGTTCAAACCTACAGGAATGCGTGGAGTGGAACCAAATATACATATTTGTCACTTGCTTGGCTCTATACGAGAAACAAGTTATTAAATAATTAGTATGATATATTTGTGTTATCAGAGTCAAACCTTCAAAGTAAATATTACTATTGCTTTATCCATTAGTACAAGCCCAAAGCTCAAGGGATATTTTTCGACAGACATGCATCGAAGGCAACTTCTGTGCTCGTGAATGCGACGCTGCCACATACACGGGTTGGCTGGATGAGGGTGGCTAAGAACTCCTGGCTGCAACAGTACCTTCCCAGACTGACCCACTCTGGAAGATCCAGGAGATTCTGAGCAGAATGAAGGATAAGTTTATGTCATTCTTTCATCCATTTCAGAAGGTTGTCATAGACGAATCCTTGGTTTTGTTCAGAGGACGTTTTAGGTTATTACAAGCAAACGCCATTGCTTCGGAATCAAGTTCTTTGTACTGTGCTACTGTAAGACGGGGTACATCCTTGACTCGTCATCTATTCAGCCAGCACTGTCGATCTGGACAGAACACACCCCCTTGGCTTCTCAGGCTGTGTAGTGAAAGTGCTGCTTGAAAGGTATTTTGGTGGGAATAATGTGCTGTATACCGACAACTACTATACAGCACCGAAACTTGCTAAATACCTTTCAGAGCACGGCATCGGCTCCTGTGGCACTGTGAAGAGCAATCATGCCAACTTCCCCAAATTCCCCGAGGCAGGAAACTCGCAGCGAGGAGACGTGCACCTACGCAAGTCTGAGAAGATGCTGGCAATATGGTGGCATGACAAGAGGGTAGTGCACATGCTCACCACCGTACACAAGGGGGACCTGAAAGACAGTGTGAAGGTCGACCGTAGGACAGGCCTACCTGTTAGGAAACCTGATGCTGTCATCGACTGTAATATCAACTTGCGGCTGGTGGACAAGTCCGACATGATGATTGGAAAGATCTACTGCCTAAGGAAGAATACTAGGTGGTACAGGAAAGTTTTTCTGCATCTCATTGACATGACGATGCTGAACGCCTTCATCCTGTACAAGATGAAGGTAAAGCTACCCAAGTCCTTCACCCTGAGGTTGTTTGCCAGGACTTGTGTTCAGCAGCTGCTTGAGAGATATGGTAGGGTGACAGCAGCAGCTCCAAGGCGCCATGCTGTAAGACTTCACGACAGACTTGAGCAAGGGCGTACATGGATTGGCACAGACTGGTGCTAATGCCTGCCACAACCAAGAGGAAGGCTGCAATCCGCAGGTGCCAGGTGTGTGCACATACCATCAGACGCACACCTGAGCACAAACGCACCTCTTGGCAGTGCGCTGAGTGTCAGGTTCCCCTCTGCGTTACCTGCTTTTTTTATTACCACAGCCTGAAGCAGTTTTAAAAGTGCAAGTGGAAAATGTAAATAATGTGTAAATAGCAAGTGAAAGCAATGGATGTAAATATGATGGAACAGTGTACAGTAATATAGTTTTATAAGTTACTGCAAGTGACAGTGCATAACACAGTGTAAGTAAAATAGAAGTGTAAATATTGAAAATACAATAGAAAATTAAACAGGAATGTAAATAATTAGTAATATAAGAATATGAGTACAGATACTTGAAGTTATGACAGTGAAAGTGAAACCTTGGCTCTCTACGTATTTTGCTGAAAGAGAAATTGAATGCCTACAGTGACAATAATCTACTATTACTGAAGGAAACTTATGGATAAATACTGCAGATATATATAAGTGTTATATAGTAATAGGAATATAAAGTGTGAGTGTTTTTATGAATAATTGATGACAGAATACTAGCGGGGCACGAGCGCAAGTGGGAAGCTCGTACGCGCTCGTAATTTTCTTTGCTTTCACGGTGTTTTTTTTTTTTTTTTGAGTATGGATTCCAAACTATTTGAAAATCACAGAATAGTGTTTCTAGTGATAATATCAGGCTGTGGTAATCATATTACGGGGTGTCGGGGAGTGTAAAGTGGAGACTTCGTTACCCAACTTCAGAAGTCTCCACAAGTCCTACGGTACTCGACGAAGGCTCATCAAACATCCCAGGAGAAAGGTGAAGGTATGTGCCATAGGCATAATTAATTATAATATTCTAGGACTAATAACTGATTTTTGGCAAATATTTTTAAAAAGTCATTCGGAGCGCGAATATCCTCGCGGGACACGCAAGGAGCACCAAAACAACCCCGCGGTTAAGGGGTTAAGAGCAATTTAGTATAAGTGTGAATAATTGTAATCTAAGTGTAATATACATATAGTATAAGTGTGATTTCTTGTATTGTAGAGATAAGGTAGTAGGTGAACATCCATGTATCATGTCATTTGCGTGAAGTATTGCATCAGCCGATCAAACCTCCCCCCCTCCCTTCCCCCCCCTGTATAACACACTGGTAACAAGGTTTGGCGAACATTTAAATTAGCCGAGACTTCATACTCTTCTGTTTGAGTAAATTCAAAGATATTCTTCAGTCTTAATCCATTTCAATGATAGAAACATTAATTGAGAAATATCAGAAAGGGAGAAGCAGTTCATAATAGCCTATGTGAAGGTAATCTCGAATTTCCGATCGTTGTGCGTACCACCAAGCAAAGTTTAACCAACAAAATAACGTCCAAATGTCATGACAAAACTTAATATAAAGTGATGAGATCATTATCGCCATTATTCAAATTTTCACCATCGTCGTATAATCTTTGTGAGACACTAGAAATCTTAAAAAGGTCAATCACAAAGTAAGTGATACATGTTTGTTACGGAGTAACAGTAAATAGAGAGCTGACATCTTCAAATGCAATCGGACCAGTTCCCCCAGTTTACATAAACCCAGGGCAAGCGTCGTGTGCGTGACTCTAAGATCAGTCCTCATCGTGTTCGCAGGTTAGTGATAAACTTCCTTATATATATACGTATATTCTCCCCCTCCCCAGTTACTGTCACATTGTGAGTTATGGAGGATAGAATGATTAATAGTTGTGTTCAATAGCGAAATTATTGCGTGACTCTACCATAAGTCCTCGTCGTGTTCGCAGGTTAATATCGACACCAACCAAGTCCTCGTCTGCTCGCCACACCATCACACCTTACACATTATACACTCCCCTCCTTTCTCCCCTTTATTTTGCTTTAGGTCAGAATCTAGACATAGCTGTTTGTTATAACTGACTGAGAAGTTTCCATATTATAATTCATGAGTGGAACAATGTACTTAGAGTGGATTTAACTGTTATGAACTTACCCTCTAGTAACTTTTGAGTTTTGTTGGTAACTGAAGTGAGTGGTTATGAACATGTCTCATCATTCGTAAGAAAGTGGAATCTCACATTGTTTAGTATCAATCCTCCCCCTCCAACCAAGGAGGACGACGCCCGATATAACCAAAGGGTCATTCTAATTTAGGCATTGTTAGAGGAAACAGTAATCAGTGAAGTGAGTAAAGTGAGTTTTGAACATTTGAGGTATATATTATTTCGGATTGTTTTCAACCACCTTCTCTACTAAGCATGAAATTGGGGGCCCGTATGGTGTGCTAGGGAGAATATGGTAAATCCGATCCAACCTAATTCCACGCTACCCTCTTTTTTTCAGTGGAATTCAAGTCTAACCGTTTGGACATATTTCGGTTAATTAGGTTGTACTTATTACGGAGTAAGAGAATTAAACCACACCAGCTAGTTTTGGATTTCACACTCAAAATAGGCTCGGTATCTTAATGGCAGCCACGTTGGTAACTTAAAAAGGGTATTACAAGGTCATTACACTGGTGGCTTAACCTGCCGTGTCCCGGAGACGTGGATTCACGTCCTCACATGATGTGCACTCATATCCCGGAGACGTAAATTAACACGGCAACATTGCAAGGTCCCTAATTTGCACAAAGTTCAATTTTCGCGAGTGATTTCTCGAGTGATTTTTGGGACGTATACACGGGACACCTTCCTCTTTTCCTCTACAAGATCCCAAGCAGGGACAATGCCTTACACCGCATAACCTCTCCCCCCCCCCCTGCATGCCATTGTCTCGGCAATTCACCTGTTACCAGTGACCTGGCCAATAAAGACATTCAGGGCCACAGTGACTCCCCAATCGATGACAATGTGGAGGACAAAGTTTACATAGCATTAGAGGAAGAAACAGTCAGAAATGATGATCACGTAAAATGTGGGAAAAAAAGGTCATGAATGGTGATGAGTTAGTGAGTGAAACAATGCTTATAATGCCTATACTACTGTTTGAAAACCAATATACTCTTGTACTACATATAAATTCGTACCAAGTAAATAAATAAATACTGTTTATGAGTGGATAAAATAGTTACCCTCCCATAGAACTCGTTTTCTTTGGTGCCAGCCTGTTAGAAAACCCAGTCAGGTAAGGAGGTACTCATACCTAGATCGAGTATTTTAAACCTCAGGTGAGCGATTTCTCTATGAATTTTCAATGTTTCTCACGAAAAGCGGATATTTGAGCAAAAAAAAAAAAAAAGTCCAAAAATATCGGGACTGGGGCATACCACTGCCAAGAAAACGTCGGGATGGGGCGGGTTAACGATAAAGAGGATCATGTTATCAACCCGATCCCCCATAATGTTTAATAAATTCCGATCATTACACTGGTTGCATTAACCCCTTAACCGCGGGGCGTCACTTTCGTGATGCTTGGGAGCAAGGGATCATACCACGGGGCATCGCTTTTGTGATTCTGTGTTATTTTGAATTCACCCGGGCTTCCAAGTGGGGGCTTGTATCATCTATCAGTACTGCCAATGTCCAACACTAGTCAGCACTCCTAATCTCATCTGTACTCCCATCCATTGTTGACAATTTAGCCATTTCTCCCCGTTCTTGACTCCCCTCCCTACCCCCCCTCCATTACGCTATCCTCTCGCCTGCACGTCCATGCTACGCTAAGTAAATCTTCCCCGGAATTTTTCACTGATTTCATCCATTGAAATAAGCCCTATACATGTAAGAAGGGAAGGGAGAAGCCTAAGTGATATTTACATTCACCTGGAACTACCTAATTTATAATGTATTGTCTAGATTTCCTGCCAATCATTTCAGTGAAATACATAGCTGTTTCAAGAGCTACGTTGGAAGTACTGAATAACCCCTAAGTAGGCCTCAACCCGGGCCGGCCCTCCTTTATCAGTTCTCTCTCATCTTCCGAAGAGGAGGTACGGCTCATCCTCTTGCTGACTTCAGGGCCTTTTTTCACCCCCATGCAAAGGGCCCTGTGACCTTTACCCCCTACTAAACCTCGTGTGGAAAGAGGTAAAGGGCTGACAATTGATAAAAGAGTGACTACGATCTTTCTATTGAGTAAAACAGTGCAAGTGGAATTGTAAATAATATGTAAATAATGTGTAAACAGCAAGTGAAAGTAATGAATGTAAATATACATGAACAATGGAAAATAGTTTTATAAGTTACTTCAAGTGACAGTGCATAACACAGTGTAAATAAAATAGAAATGTAAATAACGTAAATAAAATAGAGAACGTAAATAGAAATGTAAATGAGTAGTATTATAAGAATACGAGTATATACCCTAGGAGTAATGAAAGTGAAAGTTTCACTCTAGCATGTCTGAATACTATGAGTTATGAGAGTGAAGATGAAAGTGACATTCACTCTCAATGCCAGTATACAGAACGAGAAAGTGAATGCTACGTATTTTACTGAAAGAAATTGAATCCCTACAGTGACAATAAACTAATACTACTGAAGGAAACTTATGGATAAAGACTGTAGATATATATAAGTGTTATATAGTAATAGAAATATAAAGTGTGAGGGGTTTTATGAATAATAAATGACAGAGTACCAAGAGCGAACTAGCGCAAGTGCGGCGGTCAGACGCACTCATAATTTTCATTGCTTTCACAGTGTTTTTTTTTTTTGGAGTATGGATCCCAAACTACTTGAAAATCATAGAGTAGTGTTTATAGTGTTAATATCTGGCTGTGGTAATCATATTACGGGTTATCGGGAAGTGTAAAGTGGAGACTTCGTTACCCAACTTCAGAGGTCTCCACAAGTCCTACGGTAACTGACGAAGGCTCAACAAACATTCCAGGAGAAAGCTGAAGGTATGTGCCATAAGCATATAAAATTTTAATATTCTAGGACTAATTACTGATTTTTGGCAAATATTTTTTGAGAGTCTGTCAGAGCCCAAATAACCCCGCGGCACACGCAAAACATCGGTAAACATGCCCACGGTGTAGGGGTTAAGCAGTGGCATAAGAGGTAACCAAATTTTTCCTCGCAATACACTGGTGGTCAACGGTGGATGAAAAAATTTAAAAAAAAAATCATAGCATTTCAGCACTGCCTCTTTCTGCCACTGAGCTACGTTATAAGCAGCCAAACGACATAAATCCAGGCCAAGTTAATGTGAAAGTACTACACCAGACGATTTTATTCAGCTTATGAGGCACGTTGAATGTGAAGTGAAATACCCACGCAAAGAGGTAAGCCGGACACCACCAACCCAGGATGAGAGTACGGGGGGGGCGATACCCACCCTACCAGGAGATGACAGGGAGGCTGGCTCACCTGTCATACCTTACAGACAAGAGAGTCTTATCTTCCTCGCAACCCGACGCCCCTCTTCTCCGCAGCCAGACCACCCGGCAGTGTACAGGAAAAGTACACTACACTCAGGCGGAGGGAATGCTCGCCAGAATCGGGGTGGGACTTGCAGTGGCAAGATTCGAAGCAGACCCTCAGATGCCGAGTCCTCTGGATCGGCTGCCTTTTTAACAGAGGACTCAGGAGGAGCCTCAAGGGCTGCTATTCCCTCACAGGAGAAGTGGCACAGTATCACACACTGGGGATACTGTGGGTGGAAGGACCATCGGTTCACCACCCTCTGCCAACCTCCTTCGGGAGCCAGCACGTCGGCACGTCCACAAGACAACCCTTGCCGGCAGCCCCAAGGAGAAAGGCAGGCCCTGGGGTACTCTCTGACAGAGGTACGACATAGAACGAGACATCGCTGTCCCCCAGTGCTGTCCCCGGGACAGAAGTCCCAGACCCTAAGGTCAAAGAGCAGCCTTTGTCGGAGCTGTGGCCTTAGCCGGGCGTAACCATTAGGCGCCTTCTCCCTGCCACCAAGACTATGGCCAGAGAGCAGCCTCCATCGAAGCTGTGGGAATAGCTGGAGGTATCCATTGGGCACCTGCTTCCCACCGCCAGAGGCTGTAGTGCGCAGAAGAGCCTCCCCCGAATCCTTTTGCCCTCTTATTCCCCGTGGGAGCCCAGGCAGTGCCCAACTGTGCTGCCTGACAGAGGGAGAGTCCCTCGGAACTTCCCCATCTAGCCTGGATCGGAGTTCTCGGCCCCGCCAAGTAGGAGAGCCAACCCTGGCCATTCTTCCTCTGCCCATGACCAGGCTCCTGCAAAACAAGGTACCTCTTGCCCCGACCACCACTCTGCTGGCAGAGTAAGGTGCCCCTCACCTCGCCCCTCTACATGAGAGGACGGTTTCTGCTCCATTTCAGGAACCTCACCGGAGACCATAGAGGGCGTGATATCCCCAAGGCCTGGTGTCCTGTCCTTGCAGACCCAGGTGTTCTTGGACTCCTCCAGGATGAGAGGCTGCAGCTCACCTCTGCTGGCCTCCTCCCAACGATACCGCAGCCCCTGGAGTCAGTAGGCCTCCCCTGGTGCCTGCTGCAGTAACCGAGGCTCCCTCAGTGATGGCGGCCACAGACCCTCCCTGACAGCCGCCTCCTCAGAACGAGGCAGCAGCCCACCCTGGGCGCCGACCTTTTCACACCTGACCCCGGCCCTGAGCCTCCCCAGGTCCTCTCCCAGGATCCCGATGATGACTAAGGGCCAGCGCCAAACAGCGCGTCTCCTGGCCTCTTCGGCCCTAGCCCAGAAAGCCCTGAAGAGGCCCTAGCCCAGAGAGCCCTGCCTCCTTCCGGGCCATACATGCCAGGCAGCCGCCCAACTCACCACCCACCCACTCCTCCAGGACTAGTGGCGACATCATGGACCACCCACCCCTGTACTACTCGCCGGGCTGCCCACCTCCCACGCCCGGCCGCCTTCTGAAGCTCCCGGCATAGGTCCTCCTGCCCGTGGACCGTGTCCTCCACTCTGCCAGAATTGTGAGTACTAGATCCTATGATTGTACACTTTCACAATGTTGTTAGACCTCTCCTCCAGTGAACAAACCCCTGTGACCACTTCCCCGTATCCATGGTGCCTCTCCCCGGTGTTGACCAACCTTCCCCAGTGCTCTGCCCCCCTCTCCCCTGCCTGGCAGCTGCAGTGTTCTCCCACCACTCGGTGTGCCATAGTGAACTCTACTACCTGTGATCTCGCGCGCGGAGTGTTCAACACCCACCCACGGGTCGGTTCCCCGACAGTGACAACCCTCCTCCAGTGTCACCCCCACAGGACAACATACGTCAGTGTAACCCTCCCCCAGTGGGCTCTCCCTCCCCTCCCCAGGCCCCCAGTCCCCATCCCCACGTGAATAGACCCACTCTAGACTCACTAATACCCCCCTCCTCCCCCCCTTAATCAAGTGCAGGACATTATATACTCTCGTCCTATGTAATGCGTATATAGCCTAAGATTAGCAAGGGTATCGTCTATGTCACACAGATCCGTTGTACAAGCTAGGAACTCGTCTAGGTCATGTGAATACCTAGACTTAAGGGCTTGAATATACATTGTCGTCCACGTCATGTGCCTGTCATATTGGGTATACTGTACTATACTGTCCTTTTGTGCTGAGTATGATGTACGTGACATATTTGTGAAATAGTGTCTGTGACACTGTATGGACATAACCCGACATCACGAAGGTGTAACTCTGTGTACAGGTCAGACTTGCTGAACTAGGTGGAAAGTGATTGTTGTCAACATTATTTTATCATTATACGTTCCTCAGTTTTGCTCATAGAATGGTGTGTGTATTTTGTCTTTTGATCATATAAGAGTGTACCTTTTGACCAGTGGTGTTTGTGTGTTCCTTCCTTGCTAGTACTGGCCCAGTTTAGAAGAAAGAACCCAGGACCGCACCGTGTCTGTACCTAAGGAGTCGAGACTTAAACCATGCTGCAAACACTGGTGGCTAGCAGTGGTTCTTGACACGACCGTGGAACAGCAGTAACGGAAAATTTGCAAACATGGCGGCCAAACCGCACGTACAACTTCCTCAGTTCGACTCTGAACTTTACGACATACACACTTATATGTCTATGATCAAAGCTATAGTAGACATAAGTTTTCAGAATGACCGAGAAAAGATAACAGTCACACTTCCCTACCTAGGAGAGATTGTCTCAAGTATAACCACTAAAATAGTCCTGGAGTTGAAATGGGACCAATTTCAACAAATCGTGACCCAAGCTGTCACACCTTCATTAGGGAAGGTCATCGCCTTCCCCCAGCTGGACGCACTCACTTACAATGGGAATTTAGATGACACCCTCATTGAAAAATGACGTCTCATCGCTACTGCTTACCCGTTGGCTGATTTACAAACCCGGGACCAACATGTGTTTATTACCCTGCTACGGATACTCCCCAGCGTGGTCAGGGAACACTTTATCATCTACGACCCGACTGGGGATATCAACATGGATATCCAGTTAGTGAGGTGCCTACTCGCCGCCCGCACCATTCCCCAACAAATAGGGGCAGTAAGCAGAGTCCCCACCTGCAAGCCGTCCCTCAACAAGCCTCGGATGCCCACCCCAAAACCGCCGTCCCAGGAAACGCCAGCCCTACCACAAGCCGTCCCCATTATAAAGCAACCCACTCCCAGGGAAACATCCAACCTCATCTCCATCAATCCCAGGGAGTTCACCGCATGCAGCCATGACTGCCCCATACACAACATTCGAGAACAATTGGAAGCCACCCACCGGAGGGCTGCAAACCAGGGGTGCCATAAGGTGTTGACTATCGAAGATGACCCACCAGACGAACCTTCTCCTCCCACGGATGCCCCCAACACTGAAGAGGCTGACATATGCAATTCCTTACAAAAATCATTAAAACATATTATTTAAATCAAATATCCACAGCCTAATAATTTACTAGGCAGTGGACATTTAATTTAAATAACATGTTTTAATGATTTTTGTAAGGATTACATATGCAGATAAAAGTAAAACTGACAACATTACAGCCTTCATTTCCCTGCCCCTTCGCTTCACAGCCCGCTCACTCCTCTGTTTGAACTTCCACGAGTAGAAAAGTTACTACGTGACAGTATTGTGATACCAGCTGTAATGTATGGGAGTGAAGCTTTGACCTTGTTGGAGGGACAGAAGTCAAGAGTGAGAGCAGTGGAAATGAGTAATTTGAGGGGAGCCTGTGGAGTTACATGGAGAGCCTGACAAATGAGGATGTGATGGAGCGTTGTGGAACTTGTGGTGTGGATGTTTATGTGACAGGAAGTGTTAGGAGAAACACATTGAGGTGGGTTGGTCATAAGGAGAGGATGGAGAGTGAGAGACTAATGAGGAGAGTGTATTTGAGTGAGGTGGAGGGAGGGAGGGGGAGGTCAAGGATGAGATGGAGGGATGGAGTGGAGAAGTATATGAGAGAGGGGGGTGTGAGCTGGGAGCAGGGCAGTGAAATGGCGGGGGACAGGGCGACGTGGAGGCAATTTGTTGTTTGTTTGTGGCCAGTGGCCACCCCTTACGTGATTTAGGCATCTAGCAATAGATAGATAGGTAGTATAATAATAAATGAAAGTATGCTAATTTGTTCTGATAATCTCAATATATTACAGTAATTCCCATAAATATAAGCAAATGGTTTGTGCTAGCGCTTAGCGACATTGTGCAAGCTAAATATTAGATTGTGCACTTGTACAAATTACAAATAATAGAAAATAATAAATAAAAGTAAGTATGCTATTTTATGTTAATATCTCAATATTTTACAGTAATTCCCACAATTATATCCAAATGGTTTGCGCTTGCACTTTGCAACATTACGCAAGCTAAATATTTGTCAGATTGCGCACTTGTGCTTGCGCAAGGTAGTGAACTGTGGATTGCGCATTGCGCTTGTGCAAGGTCCTTCATCATTTGTGCTGCCCACCACTGTCTATACCATCACTTCTACTCCCGTCATGCCAGAGCTTTCAGCCCTCTCCTCCCCACCTCAGCCCACCTCGTGGCTGTGGGGGATGGCCCCCTGCCTATCCGTGGGGAGACACAGGTCCCTCCGTGTTCATACACATCAGAAAGCAACCACCCAACATCAGTTAATTATATTTGACTCCACTTGCCGTGCCTACGACAGTTACTTGGGGTTGGATCTGTTACAGAAACTCTGGGCCAACATCGACTGCCACAGAAGGCGGTTGCATTTTAACAAGTCACCATATCTGCCCCCTTACCTCTCTGCATGTGTCACACTGCAACACCCCCCTCCCCATGCCCCCCCTTCCCTCCACCCTTCCCCTCCCCTCCCCCTGGCCCCACACCAACCCCACCCCCCACCCTCCCCGCCATGCTCTTCTCCGCTGTCACTATTCCTCCACGAGGCCTGACTCCCCATGCATCGGCCCGCCGGCACCCATGTGGTATTTTTCTCAACCGCACCAGTGGGCACCACCACCTCCTGCCTCCTCTCCCCCACCTTCCTCCCCCTTACCTCACCGCGGTCCGCATCCTAATCTCGCCACCTCACCCCTCGCCCTCCCTAAGGGCCTAGTAGTGAGTGAGATGGAAGAAGCCAAGCCCTGCACCATTCCCCTTCCCCCCACTTCCCCAGCTCTACCCCCACTCCCCGACCATCTCTCCCCACAACAAACCACCAATCTGCAATGACTTCTCCTGAATTTTCAGGACATCTCGTCAGAACCCACGGACATCAGCCACACCACCATCATGTCCCAGGAGATACACATGATGGGCCCTCCCATCCGGCAACCTGCTCACCTCATGCAATGGGCGGAAGAAGACTGGCAGGTACAGGACATGGTAGATGCCAGCATGATATCTCCATCAACCAGCCATTGGCCCTCTCCTGTTGTCCTCAACAAGAAGAAAGTCGGGACACTGCGATTTTGTGTGGACTACCATCACCTGAACGATGTCACCACCAAGGATGCCACTACCCTACGAGAATCGACGACTCCCTGGACTTCCTGCATGGGGCATCCTGGTTCTCCACCCTGGATACTGGCAGGTCCCCATTCACCCCGATGATCGAGGAAACACTGCTTTCTTCACCAGCAACGGGAATCACTACGAATTTAACTTGCTCCCCTTCGGCCTCTGCAACGCCCCAGCTAAGTTTTCCCACTGTACTCAGCGGCCTCACTTGGGAGATTTGCCTTGCCTACCTCGACGACATCATCATCTTTAGTAGGACCTGGGCAAACCACCTCCATCGCCTACATCAAGTCTTCTCCAGGATACGCCAAGCTGAGCTCAAGCTCCGCCCGTCCAAGTGCATTCTGGCCCAGAGATCGGTCTCCTTCCTAGGGCACATCATATCAAAGGAAGGCATCGCACCCGACCCCGAAAAACTCAAGGCTATAGCTGACCTCCCCCTGTCGCGGAACTTGCATGAGATCCACGTATTCATAGGCCTCGCCTCTTATTACCAGCTCATTGTGAAAGGGTTTGCAACCATAGCCAAGCTGCTGCATGACCTCACGAAAAAGGGGGAACAATTCACTTGGACAGAAGATCGTCTCCAAGCCTTCTGGACCCTCATGGACAAGCTTATCATGGCCCCCATTGTGGCATTCTCCGATTGCACTATACCATTCTGCCTGTACACTGACATCTTGCTGGCGGCCATCGGCGCTGTGCTAGCCCAGGTACAAGACGGCAAGGAACATATCATTGCATGTGCCAGCTGCACCCTCAACCAGGCAGAATGTAACTATGCAGCCACAAAACGGGAGTGCCTCGATATCATCTGGGCACTCGAATACTTCCGCGCGCACCTGGCAGGTACCCATGTTACCATCATCACGGATCATCATTCCCTCCAATGGCTTCGCCAATTCGACACCAAGAATGCACAGGTGATCCACTGCAGGGAGACCTTAAAAAATTCAACTTTGATATATCATACTGGCCCGGCAAACTCCACACAAATGCTGACGCCCTCTCTAGGCTCCCTGTGAATGCCATCCAGACTGTGCCCACCCTCTTGCAATGTTGGCAGGCCAAGGACTGCCCTGATCGGATGCCCGTCCATCTATTTTCCAAGTTACAACAACACGGCGACTTATTATACACCCACTCCAGCCACATAGCTCTCAACCCCGATGCCGCCCTGGACACCCTCACCCACCTCCACACTGACAACGGGATACACCTCAGCACGAGAAAATTGCTCCAGACCTTCAATGAAACCTTCTGGTCTCCACATCCCTCCAAACTCGTGCAACAAGTCATGCAGGCCTGTCGAGCGTCTGCCATCGGGAAGGATGCCACTCGCATGCCGGGCTCCTCTGGCCATCTCGTGGCCAGTAAGCCATGGCAACTGCTGTCAGTTGATGTCATCGGCCCCCTTCCACCTAAATCGGGCTACCACTACATCATTACATTTATAGACACCTATTCCAAGTTTCTGATAGCGTGCCCAGCAAAAGAACACCACGCCCTCGCCGTTGCAGACGTCCTGACTCACCATGTGTTCCCATACTTCAGCATCCCCCACGCCCTCCACTTTGATAATGAGCCTGAATTCAGAAGAAAAGTTTGGACTGAACTATCTACCCCTTTCGGATATAGTATTTCCCACTCCTGCCCATATTGGCCGCAAGGGAACGGCATCTGCGAGCATGGCCACAGCATTCTGCTCAGTCAACTGCGGACCAGGATTCAAGCCATACAAAATGACAATTGGCCCGCGAACATCAAGATAATACAGTGGGGCATGAACACTTGCCCCCGTGAGGACGGCATCACACTGCATGAGTGGGTATTTGGCGAACTGCCTCTACTGCTCCCCCTCCGCCATCATTTACAAGCCCTTGCCAACCCCACCTCCTCTGACCCCCTGCACCACCTTAAACAAAAGCTCCATCATCTGCAAGCCACACAAGACCTAGCCCCTGATACTGCACCTACCAGCCCATACAAACCCAGCGATCTCGTCATGGTCACCACTGTACCCAACCCACCCAAGCTCGCCCCCCGCTAGACTGGCCCCTATGAAATAGTGAGTGTCCCTAACCCCTACCAAGTCACTATCAAATATCACTACACCACCCGCACCTACAGAAACCGACATATGCATTGCTCCCCCATGCCGAACACATCACCCCATCAACCCCAGCCACCGCTGACCCCACCTCCCGCCACCCCTCCAATGCCAGAGGAATCCCACGCCTGCTACCTCTCCTCCTCCTTCTCCACCAACAGTTCCACCACGTCCGACACCCCCACCCTGACCACTACCCCACCGCTGCTCACACCTGGTCCCCCAATGTCTTCCCCCTCCTCACCTTCCACCCCCACCCCACCACCCTACACCTGTCCCACCACATCCTCACCTCCCTCATCCCCTCCGACCACTGCCGCCCACCAACCTCCCAGCCCCACCTTCACAACCACTCACACCTCACCTCACCACCCCCATCACCACAACCACCCACAACGCCACCGCTGCACCCCCACCTACATCCCTCCCCGCCCAACACTCACCACCCACCCCCGTATTTACCACCACCCACACCCAATCCGGCCTCCTGTCACACCCACCCACCCACTACACCCATATGCCCTCTCCACCCTCCACCCCCACCCCTAATGTTGCTATCCTCACCTTTAAACCATGCCACCCCTCAGATAATATCCCAGTTGCCTGCCTCACTAAACCAATTTACCTGAGACATCCTCATAAAAGCACAACCATGTCCTCCCTCTCCAGTCTCAAGACCAATTTCAATCTGCACGCCCCAACACCTCTACCGGACATGAAAATCACAGCCGTGTTCTGGACTCCACACTAAGAGCGCAGATGCTGCATCCAGGGCACCCACCAACTCCTCCAATTCCTTCAGCACGCACCCAACTCATCATTCCTTACAATCTACTACTCCCCGTATCTCCAGTCCAATCCACGAACCACCTGCTGGGCAAATTTCCTCTACCACCTTACCCCCTCACACTGCACCGCCAACTTCAACATGTTCCAGCTCCTGTCATGGGGATATGACTTTCACCTCCACCACGGTGGTGAAATACCGCCTCTGAGAAGTAAGCCGGACATCATCACCCCAGGAGGAGAGTACAAGGAGGCGATGTCTACCCCACCAGGAGATGACAGGGAGGCTGGCTCACCTGCAGTACCTTCCAGGCAAGAGCGTCTTATCTCCCTCGTGACCCGACGCCCCTCTTCTCCGTTGCCAGACCACCTGGCAGTGTACAGGAAAATTACATTACACTCCGGTGGAGGGAATGCTTGCCAGACTCGGGGTGGGACTTGCAGTGGCAAGATTCCAAGCAGACCCTCGGATGCCGAGTCCCTTGGATCAGCCTCCTTTTTAATAGAGAACTCAGGAGAAGCCTCAAGGGCTGCTATTCCCCCACAGGAACAGCGGCACAGTATCACCCACCGGGGATACTGTGGGTGGAAGGACCATCGGTTCGCCACCCTCTGCCAACCCCCCTCGGGAGCCGACACGTCGGCACGTCCACCAGATGACCCAAGGAGGAAGGCGGGCTCTGGGGTACTCTGTAACAGAGGTACCACACGGGACGAGACATTGCCATCCCCCAGTGCTGTCTACAGGACAGGAGTCCCAGACCCTACGGCTGGAGAGCAGCCTCTGTCGGAGCTGTGGCCATAGCTAGGCATATCCATTGGGCACCTTCTCCTCACAGCCAAGACTATGGCCAGAGAACAGCCTCTGTTGGAGCTGTGGCAATAGCCAGGCATATCCATTGAGCACCTTCTCCCCGCTGCCAGAAATACGGCTGGAGTGCAGCCTCCATCAGAGCTGTGGCAATAGCTGGGTGCATCCATCGGGCACCTTCTCCCTGCCACCAGGGACTGTAGTGCCAAGAGGATCCTCTCCCGACTCCTTTTGCCCTCCTGTTCCCCGTGGGAGCCAGGCAATGCCAAATGGGGCTGCCTGACAGAGGGAGAGTCCCTTGGAACTTCCCCTTCTAGCCCAGACCAGAGTTCTGGTGGGGCCTCTCCGCCCCACCAAGTAGGAGAACTGGCCCCTGGCAACTCTCTCTCTGCCCATCCCCAGGCTCCTGCAGAGGAAGGTACCTCTTGCCCTGAACACCACTCTGTTGGCAGAGTAAGGTGTCCCTTTCCCTCCCCCCTCTACATGAGAGGGCGGTTTCTGCTCCTTTTCAGAGACCCCACCAGAGACCAGTGCAAGTGTGACATCCCCGAGGCCCTGTGTCCTGTCCTTGCAGCCTCAGGTGGTGCTGGACTCCTCCAGGATGAGAGGCCGCAGCTCACTGCTGCCAGCCTCCTCCCGATGGCAAGACCGCAGTCCCCAGAGTCAGTAGGCCTCCCCCGGTGCCTGTTGCAGTAAGGCTTCCTCAGCGACGGCGGCTGTAGACCCTCCCTGACGGTCGCCTCTGCAGAACACCCTGGGCGCTGCCCTCTCCATGCCCAACCCCAGCCCTGGGCCTCCCAGGTCCTCTCCCAGGACCTCGACAATGACTAAGGGTCCTGGCCCTCTCCAGCCCTAGCCCAGAGAGCCCTGCCTCCTGCCGGGCTGTACCAGCTAGGGAGCCGCCCAACACACCACCCGCCCACTCCTCCAGGGCTAGTGGCAACCTCATGGACCACCCACCCCTGTACTACTCGCCAGGCAGCCCACCTCCCATGCCTGGTCACCATCTGAAGCTCTTGGCATAAGTCCTCCCACCCGTGGACCATATCCTCCATTCTGCCAGAAGAGTGAGTACTAGATCCTATGATTGCACACTTCCCCAGTGTTGTTGGATACCTCCTCCAGTGAACCAACCCCTGTGACCCCTCCCCCGTATCCATGGTGCCTCTCACCAGTGTTGACCAACCCTCCCCAGTGCTCTACCCCCCTCTCCCCCCCCCAGCTGAAGCGGTGTTCTCCCACCCCCCTCGGTGTGCCAGAGTGAATTCTACTACCTGTGATCTCGTGCACAGAGTGTTCAACACCCACCCACGGGCCGGTTCCCCGACAGTGACAACTCTCCCCCAGTGTCGCCCCCACAGGACAACATATGTCAGTGTAACTCTCCCCCAGTGGGCTCCCCCTTCCCTCCCCAGGCCCCCAGTCCCCATCCCCAGGTGAATAGACCCACTCTAGACTCGCTAATACCCCCCTCCTCCCCCCCTTTATCAAGTGCAGGACATTATATACTCTCGTCTTATTTTTTTCTTATGCGAGGAAGAAGGAACCAAAGGCCATGAGCCTGCAATAAGAGTTCCCTCAAAGAGAAAAACAAAATACAAGAGAGAGCCAAATTCAAGATCCATTCATTTCAAGATGCCTGGACACACTGCGTTTGAAAGACTGGGGATCATAGGAAGCAGGAAATACAGACAGACAGAGACAGTTCCAGAGTTGACCTGTTCCATAAATGAAGGACTGGAATTAACGGTTAACTCTTGCATTAGAGAGTTGGACAGAAAAGGGATGAGAGTTTGCTGCTAGACAGGTGCTACGCGCCCGTCATAGAGGTGGAGGAATACATGCAGACAGTTCAGAGGAGCAATGACCATTAAAGTAGCGACAGAAAAGAGATAAAGATGCAACAGTGCGGCGAAGAGACAGAGGTTGAAGGAAGTCAGTAAGAGGAGGAGAGTTAATGAGACGAAAAGCCTTTGACTCCACTCTATTGAGAAGAGCTGTATGTGGGGAGCCTCCCCACACATGAGAGTTGTACTCCACACAGGGGCGGATAAAACCCCTCTATAGAGTCAACAATTGTGCAGGGGTAAAGAAAGAACGGAGTCGGCTTAGCACACCCAATCTCTTGGAAGCAGATTTTACAAGAGATGTAATATGATCTTTCCAAGATAAGTCCCGAGTAAATGAAACCCCAAGCATGTTCAAGGATGATGCAGGATTAAGCTGAATATTATTAAATATTAGTGGGTATACCTGTGGAAAATTTTGACGGGTTGAAAAGTGTAAGAACTGAGTCTTAGATGCATTAAAAACAACCAGATTATTCTTACCCCTGTCAGAGATACAAGCCAAGTCAGACATTAGGTGTGCCATGGCCTCATCCCTTGTTTGTTGAAGTAACTGCTGAGATGGGTGTTGCGGGAACCGAATGGAAAGGTGAAGGGTGGAGTCATCAGCGTGTGAATGGATAGGTTTCGATGTACAGCTTAGAAGGTCATTGATGAATAGAAGGAAGAGAGTTGATGATAGGACAGAGCCCTGAGGAACACCACTGTTGATAGATCTTGGAGAAGAACGATGGCCATCTACAACAGCGGCTATAGAACGACCAGAAAGGAAGCTAGCGATGAAGGCACGGATAGAATGATAGAAACCGTTGGAGGGCAGTTTGGAAATTAAAGATTTATGCCAGACTCGATCGAAAGCCTTTGAGATGTTAAGTGCAATGGCAAAGCTTTCACCAAAGTCCCGAAAAGAGGATGACCAGGAATCTGAAAGGTAGGTGAGAAGATCGCCAGTGGAGCGTCCCTGACAGAACCCGTACTGACAATCAGGAAGAAGATTGTGATAGGAAAGATGCCTTAAAATTTTTCTATTGAGAATTGACTCGAAAACTTTTGAAATACAGGATGTTAAAGCAATTGGACGATAGTTGGAGGGTTGGGAGTGGTCACCCTTCTTTGGGACTGGCTGAATGAGAGCAAATTTCCAGCAAGAAGGAAAGGTACAAGTTGACAGACAAAGATGAGTTTGCCTAGGCAGGGTGTAAGCACAGAAGCACAGTTCTTGAAAACAACAGGAGGGACTCCATCAGGCCCATATGCCTTGTTAGTATTGAGGCCAGTGATGGCAGAAAATACATCAGCTGAAGAAATTTTAATGTCAGCCATGAGGAAGTCAGAGGCGGGAAGTGATAGAGGAACAGCACCGGAATCGTCTAAGGTGGAATTGGAGGAGAAAGTCTGTGCGAAGAGATCTGCTTTATCAGTAGAAGAAATAGCTACAGAACCATCAGAGTAGAAAAGAGGAGGGAAGGATGATGAGGTAAAGTTGTTAGAAAGGTTACTGGCAAGGTGCCAGAAGGAGCGGCAAGAATTCGAGTTGGAGAGTTTAGAGCATATGGGAAATATTTTCCCCCAGAGCAGTTGCGCTCTCTATTTTTATCATAGTTATCCCTGGTTAAAGGCAGAGGAAAAATTGAGACCGTTGTTAATTGTTCAAGCGGTTTTAATAACCCAGAAATTACGTTCTCTTTAATAATTCTTGTTACTGATAAATTAAATGCTACTGCGTTTAACCCTCGTGGACAACTATACATTGTAAATACATGTAATTATGTGGTATTTTCCACTGACCTAAACTCCGTCTGCGCGTTAGGTGACATGGCAAGCAGGGAAAGATTCTCCTGTTAAGAGAGATGTGGAATTAAGATATTTACACAGTTTAAGGGAATATTTGGTCTAACTTTAGTTTAAATAAAACTAAGATTAATTCGTTAGATTTGCCTTGTACATATCATGATGTAATCTAACTGTATTTAGTACTGTAAATAATTAATAGTTGGCAACCTACCATTCTATGAGGGAGGTGGGTCCTGCCGCACACCGCACTCTGTTCCTAGTCACTCTCAAGCTAGGTTGTACATACGCACCATAAGGACGCTTGCTTGCTCAAGCAATTACACTAAGCAGCCTCATCGTCATCGGTTATCGATCACTCCCTCTTCACTAGCTAAGTAACCTTTACGAATTGGCCAATTCAAGGGGGGATTAGCTATGAGATAGAAGAGAAATAGTTATTGTAGGTGAGTTAAGGTTAAGTTACATTTCGCCTAACTCTATGAGACCTGTTGATTTACTTAAGAACAACTTTATAGACGAGTAACGACCTACTAGTTGTTTATTAGTAAATACCAGAAATTTCTTACATAGCGGTGCCCCGGTAGGGATACCGACTTGTATACATTAAATATTTTTCACATTTTGGTGCCCAGAAAGAAGGACCCGATTTGTTTACCAGAACTAAACATTTTTGACATTTTTGGTGCCCCGACTGAGTGAGGAAAACCGATGTGTGCCAAAGCGCTGAATGTGTTTAAAGTTCCTTTTGTGGGACACAGTTTACTACCACGTTCGGTTGAAGTGGAAGACGTGGACGTACGTGTCTATAGAGCCCCGGGAGGAAAGGCAAGCTCTTTCTCTGAAGATGAAAGGCTGAATGCCGTACTAGACTGGAAGCATGACCGTACGGTCCTGTTCCTTGGATGAAATGATATCCATGAGGACGTGGAGGTCAATGAAGTTGTGGAGAATATTTTAGCAGTGGTAGGAGCCATAGAGGGCTCTTGTAAATTCTCAGTAGCCATAACCCTCCTCGAGCCAAGGAACCTGCCATATGGCTCTCCAGTTTGTTATGGAACATATAAATTAATTAGCAGAGCTGTAAACCAAAAGTTGCAATGGGCCAGGAAGGGAAGGGATTTCATACATTTTAATGCCAAGCCCTTCCAAGCAATGTTGAAAGCTGATGGTATTCATTGGAACCGTCATGGTAGGGAAGCGGTTCTGCAGAAATTTATAAATTATGTAGAACATAAGAAAGGAGAGTTCTATGCTGTACAAGCTATGGGTGGGCCTATGGAGTATTGAGGTAATTAATTCTCAGCTCGGGGAATATGGGTGTTTTGGCAATTGAGTGTGGGGATGAAATAAAACCCTAGAGGTTTAATAACCCTGGGGGATAGGTTGAAATTATAGACCTAATCCCTACACTCCTCAAAATTAAATGAATAATTAGCTGAGCTGTAATGAATATTACGAAATTGGGAGAAGGGATAATTTGCACAATGAGGACTTAATCACTTCCCTCTACAAAATTTAAAATAATCAGATCATTACAAAGTTGAGGTAAATTTGTGGTTGGAATTCATAATTAAATTATTAAATTAGAACTCCGTCAACATGTCTATTTCTTTATTGCAAAGATCTTCTAGAAGTAAGGCAGGATGGGTAACTAGAGCCATAAATGATTGTAACCAGTCGTTGGACCAAATACCTCTGTCCAAGGAGAGAATAAATAGTCTCCTAAATATCCTGAAAGACCGATGGAATAAGTACGAAGAGGGTTACTTAACTTTAGAAGAGGCTATAGTAAAGGCTGAGAATAAGGAACTCTTAGAGTCAGAAACTACGAAGTTTGAACACAAATTAGAAGAATACTTAACTGTAGTAAAGACACTAGAGTCAGAATTAGCTGACACTGCCGCGGAAACACAAGTTGTGGCACAGCAGAGTAGAGCTGTGTTACCACAAATAACGCTTCCGGAATTTGATGGGGAGCAGAACTGGAAATCCTTCTGGGACCAATTCAAATATTTGGTACACGATAGAACAGATCTCCCTAAAGTCACCAAACTTACGTATTTGTTAGGACAGGTCAAAAGAACACCATATCAACTGATAAAAGAATTACCAGTAGAAGAAAATAATTATGAGGTGGATTTGACCATCCTTAAACAAAATTACGAAGACAGGGAACAAGTTATAAATCAATTATTAAGGGCTCTAATGGAATTACCCAAGCCTAGGCACGATTTTGATTCCTTGCAAAAATTTAGAATTGCACTAAGTTGTAATTTAAAGGCCTTAGGTACTTACGAAGATATTAAGACATCAGATTGGGTGCTTTCAAGAATTGTGTCCTTAAAGCTACCACCGAAAACCAAGGATGCTTTGTATGGTAGGTACCAGAAGGATAATTTCTCCTGTGAAGAGATTGAGGAAGGCTTGATGCAACTCTGTAAACATTTGCAAGGAACATTAAACACTACTGAGGTCAAACAGAAGACTGAAGTAAAGTAAAGAAAAAACCCATTAACCAACTGATTGGGAAAGTTAAGTTAGAGAAGACTAAGTATGTGCCTAAAGAAGAGATAGGTACTTTCCTTAGCTCCACAAAGGTCGAGGATAAAGTATTAATGAAATGCGTGGCTTTGACAGTACTCCCGAGGAAACTCCCGGAGAATACTATAGTATCCCCAACGATAGGGCGAACCAGGAACAACAGAGTTCGCCCACAAGTATGCCGACACCCCCACACGGACCCCACGGGGTAGCCGCCACCAGCCACCACCACTCCGGTCAACAACGACGCATGTCAGCCCGGGCCGTGCGCCCCTGTGACATACAGCCACCACACCGCCGCCACCGTAGGTGAAAGACACTACCTTCGCGTGGCAGAATCACTGAGCTAGCTAGGGGTGGAGTCAGAAACAGTACTCCAGACAGCGCCCCTCTGGTAGAGACGATCTATGGTCGCTCCCAGTGTTTCGGTCGAGACGATCAATGGTCGCTCCCTTAGTGTTCAGGTTGAGATGATCAATGGTCGCACCCTTAGTGTTCCGGTCGAGATGATCAATGGTCGCTCCCACAGTGTCCAGGTAGAGACGATCAATGGTCGCTCTCTTAGTGTTCCGGTTGAGACGATCAATGGTTGCTCCCACAGTGTCCAGGTAGAGATGATCAATGGTCGCTCCCTTAGTGTTCTGGTTGAGACGATCAATGGTCGCTCCCACAGTGTCCAGGTAGAGACGATCAATGGTCGCTCCCTTAGTGCTCCAGTCGAGACGACCAATGGTCGCTCCCACAGTGTCCAGGTAGAGACGATCAATGGTCGCTCCCTTAGTGCTCCGGTCGAGACGATCAATGGTCGCTCCCACAGTGTCCAGGTAGAGACGATCAATGGTCGCTCCCTTAGTGCTCCGGTCGAGACGACCAATGGTCGCTCCCACAGTGTCCAGGTAGAGACGATCAATGGTCGCTCCCACAGTGTCCAGGTAGAGACGATCAATGGTCGCTCCCTTAGTGCTCCGGTCGAGACGATCAATGGTCGCTCCCACAGTGTCCAGGTAGAGACGATCAATGGTCGCTCCCTTAGTGCTCCGGTCGAGACGATCAATGGTCGCTCCCTTAGTGCTCCGGTCGAGACGATCAATGGTCGCTCCCACAGTGTCCAGGTAGAGACGATCAATGGTCACTCCCTTAGTATTCCGGTCAAGACGATCAATGGTTGCTCCCACAGTGTTCGGGTAGAGACGATCAATGGTCGCTCCCCCAGTGTCCAGGTAGAGACGATCTATGGTCGCTCCCAGGGCGTAGCTAGGAGAGCGATGTCTCCACAACCGGAGATTGAACTCCAGGTGTCCTGTCCCAGAACATCCCGGACAGACCTCCCTGCCTCCCCCGGTCTCTGTTCTTTACGCCTGGCCCTTGAGCAGACACACCTGTCAGGCCCCAGTGACAGTCGCTGCCGCAGTCCTCCCCTGACGGCGCCTCTGGACGTGGGAGACCGCAGCCCGTCGCCTCGCTCGGCCCTCCCTAGGACACCCGGGCGAGACCTCGCCACGCCCCCACGATGCCGGGACCTGACCCAGAGGTTCCGGGACCTATTTGGCCCCAGTCCCAAGGGCCTTACGCTGGAGCCCAGTCCGGAAGCCACCGGGAGTCCCGGACACGAGAGGACGCCCTTGCGAGCCACCCCGTGCCCTCTCAGTTCGCCCTGTCTTGACGGCGCCCCTAACTCAGCCGGATCACCAATGTCGTGCCCCCGTCTCCTTTCTTAAGAGAATACGGGTGATAATGTAATATTAGTGATATAGGTTAAGTGTGACTGACTCTCGCCTAGAATAAGTATTGTGCAGTGAATTTATGTAATGTATATCGGGGTAAATCAGATCACAATGAGAAGTTAGAGGTCGAGAATGTGGACTAAGATCTGAGCGAAAATACGTGCGAGTGTCGCCCCGGATATTTATAAAGACATATCCCCATTGTTGGAAGAAGGACTGTGAAGAAGATATATCATTAGTGTTCTATTGGCTAGCCGCGAAGTAATATTGTGAAGTAGTATTACGTGTATTACGACCTTGTTACGCGTTGTGAAGCGAGATTCTATATACCATACCTTGAAGACCTCTCTGACAGATGTGTAATTAATAAAGCCTGTGCCTAAAGAGACATGTTCCCACTCTAACGAGGAAATATCAAGAAAGGAAGTATTAATGATATTCCCTCCCTCTGCACGCTACCCCTAAAAACCCTCTCCATTACTCGCTCATGCTCTTAAAGCCAAATCAAGAATCAGAGTTATTTGCCAAAGTACCTTCGCTAACAGAAACCATATAAACTCCCCTGCTAATATCGGGCATCTTCCAATATTACCATAACTTTCTCCTCGCCGTTTTAAGTCATTCCCCGTGCCTCCCCTATCTCCTAGTGAATCACACTCCCCCCCCCTCCTTCTCCCCCCCTCCGCGCTCTGCGCGCACCTGTATTTACTGCACTCCTAATACACTAGGATTTGTTGTGTTGTCATCAGTATCTAGAAAGCAAGTATCCTGCGAGACACACATATCTTAGATAAGGTTTTATATTGCTCAATATTGGGTTGTAATATCTGCTGAAAAGTCCTGTGTCTGACTGTGGTAATATATGTGTATGGTGTTGCCGAAAGTTTTTATGTCCTGCCTCTCTTTATTGCACTAGCTCCGGTCTCGAAAGAGGACCCCGCTCAATGTTGGGTGAAATAGGTACGAGAAGTCGAGCCTAATTCTTCCCAGCATTACAATTAAAGATAAGGAATAAACATGCTGAAGATATTACGGAAATAAAACCTTCCATGGTAAAAGACAGGAAAGTTTGCGTCTTTTGTGGTGAGCAACATTCCAGTGCATCTTGTCAACAGTTCCCTGATTATGCTTCTAGAGTAGGGAAGCTTCAGGAACTGGGGTGTTGTAAAATCTGTATGAACTCCGAACATGCTGCCGTGGACTGTAAGACTAAATTAAATCTTTGCTTTAAATGCAAAAAAGATCATCATCATAGTGCTTTATGCCCTAGGATGAAAATTGAGGTTCCTAAACCTGCAAGCATCAATATGACAATTGCAAAAGGGAATGCTCCATTAGTAATGCCAGCTGCAGTACCAATAGCAGATGTGAAAGTATTGTTTGAGAATAGAAACCAATTAGTATGTACCCTGTTTGATACGGGTGCTCAGAAAACTTTCATTTCTGCAGACATTGTGGAGAAATTAAAGTTACCTGTTATCGGCAAGGTAAATCTAGCCATTACAGGATTCTTAACAACTAGGAAGGCTCAGTCTTTTGATTTAGTTAGACCTGTAATACAATTAGGCCGATATAAATGCCGTATAACAGCAGCTGTGCTTGATACTATGGAGACAAGTATATACATAAAGGGATTGAAGGAAACCTCTGATCATCTGCAAAGCTCAGGGATAAAGTTGGCTAAACAGAATGTTGAATCAGATACTGTGGGTCCCATAAAAATGATAATTGGTTCTGATTATTGTGGAAGATTCCTACATAGGATTTTCAAAAGGAATAAGGTACAGTTGTTCAAGAGTCCAGGAGGTAACCTTATTATGGGTCAGTTGCCTTTTCCAAAACAAGTTAAAGGAGAGGCCAAACTAGTAGACTCAGTCTTTGTTACCCCCACACAGTCATTGATGGTAGCTAGAATAGGTGCACAATTAGAACCTACTCAGATAAATGACTTGTTGGATGAAAACATTGAACCTGTACACAAACTGTGGGACCTAGACAGTATAGGTATACACTCTGAGGAACCAACCCCTGAAGATAAAATAACTTTGGATCTGTATAATCAGTCTGTGGAATTTAAGGATGGACAATATTGGGTAGGATTACCATGGAAACTAAACCATTCAGAGTTACCAACAAATTACCAAGCAGCTAAAGCTCAGTTAAATTCTCTTCAAAGAAAGTTGAGAGATAAACCAGAACATCTGACCCTATATGATAATATTATAAGGGATCAATTGAAGAATAAATTTATAGAAGAGGTAGAATACCCTGTTAACCACAAAGAAGGACACTACTTACCACATCATGCTGTAAACAAGGATTCAGTAACTACTCCCATAAGGATAGTAATCAACTGTAGTAGTAAAGCATCCAAGGGATCAGCTAGCTTGAACGATTGCCTATACTCTGGACCTACACTAACAGAGAAGTTAGGGAATGTGTTACTAAGATTTAGAGAGAAACCTTACGCTTACACAGCAGACATTAGTAAGGCTTTTCTTAGAACAGGACTGAGAGATGAAGATAGGAAATTTACAAAATTCCTCTGGCCTCATGATCCTCAAAATCAGGATAGTCCATTGAAAACTTACTGTTTCCGATCGGTGCTCTTTGGCTCTTGTGCTAGTCCTTTCCTACTTTGCAACACTTTAAAGCATCATTTTGAAAATGCCAAATGTCCAGAAACAGGGCAGGCTTTTTATATGGATAATTTGCAAGGTGTTGCTGATACAGAATCGGAAGCTTTGAAGGCTTATGAAGTAGCCAATTCCGAATGTGGGAAGGCAAATTTGCCGTTACAGAGCTGGAATACAAATTCACCGCTTTTGAGGAATAAAATACAAGAGGACTATCCAGATTCTGACATTCCCAAAATTCAAAATGTGTTAGGTCTTAACTGGGATACAACAGCTGATGTAATAAGTTTGAAACCAATTAAGTTCTCTGATGTCACTCTCACCAAGAGGTCCTTGTTAAGCAAGGTTTCCAAGCTATTTGACCCATTAGGATTTGTTAGTCCTATAGTTATTAGGGGCAAATGTTTAGTACAGGAGGCTTGGCGAGAAAAATCAGACTGGGACACTGAATTAGGTGAGACATATGTGGAACAATGGGAACAGATTAGAAAGGAGTTTGAAACCACATCAAGCATATGTATTCCCAGGGAAATGAACAGTAATGAGAAGTCGCACTTACACATATTTTGTGATGCTGCCTATGGAGCAGTAGCTTATTGTGCAACTGGAGAGGATAGTAAGATTATTATGTCCAAAGCCAGAGTTGTGCCAATGAAAGAAAGAACCCTACCTCAAATGGAATTGGCTTCCATAGAAGTAGGAACTAAATTGGCCAGGTATATAACCATTACTCTTGATACTCAGTTTGAGGATATTTACATATGGACTGACAGTGAGATTTGTCTTTACTGGATAGGGAAGGAAGACAGCAAAATTCCTTTCGTCTGTAATAGAGTGAAGACTATTAAAGAGCTGTCTTCCAAATTTAATTTCATGCATGTGTCCTCCAAACAAAATCCAGCCGATCTGCTCTCGAGAGGTTCGACCGTAAGGAGACTGATCAAAGATAATTTGTGGTTTAAAGGTCCTAAATGGTTACTCACTAAGGATTGGCCTGAACAGAAACAGTACAGTATTGCTGAGATTAGTGCAGTGAACTTGGATCCTATAATACCTGAGCCAGAAGTAACTGACATCAGCCGATTCTCGTCAATAAGACAACTTCTAAATACTACTAAATTGGTTGTTGAATTTTTGAATAAGAAGGTGGGGTTTCAGAAATTAGATCCCCTAGAATACTGGCTGAAAAGAGTACAAAAAATTCTTACGGGGAAATATATAAACTTTTAGGCCAAGACACTGGAAAAGGGAATAAGCTGATGAAGAATTTAGGCTTGTTCTTAGACGGAAAAGGTCTGATAAGATGTCGAGGCCGATAGGTAAAGGCTGACTTGCCCATCCAAACCAAACATCCCATTTTATTACTTAAGAGTGGATGCTTTGTACAACTTATTATAAAGGAAGCCCATGATTCCACTCTCCATGGAGGTGTACCGCAGACCTTAGCCCAAATTTGGGAAAGGTACTGGATTCCTAAGGGTAGACAGGTTATTAAAAAATATCTCAAAAACTGCATCATTTGTAGGAGGTATGAGCAGCGACCTTGTATCTACCCAGGACCACCAGCCCTACCGAAGGATAGGGTGAACATAAGTCGGCCCTTCCATATGCACAGGGGGTATAACTGTTACGGGTGAGGAAACTCCCCATAAAATTACATTTGTTTATTTACTTGTGCCTATACAAGGGCAGTTCATCTAAAATTAGCGGAAGACCTAAGCTCTGAGACATTCCTCAATGTCTTTCGCAGATTTGCCGCTAGAAGGTCTTGTCCTGGCAAGTTAATAAGCGACAACAGAACTAATTTCGTTGGAGCAGCACCTTTACTGTTGAACCTAATGAACGACCCAAAGGTTAAGTCAGCGCTGGGAATCCGAAATTGTATTTGGCAGTTCACAGCTCCAAGAGCTCCATGGCAAAATGGATTCACCGAAAGAATGATTGGTATTGTCAAGAACTGCCTAAGGAAAACATTACATAGAACTAAGATCACGAGAGAAGATTTAAGAACAGTAATAACTGAAATTGAAACCAGGATTAATAATAGACCCTTGACTTATCAAGATGACACTAGCGACTCGCTAGAGGCCTTAAAACCGGCTCACATGTTACATGGCAGGAAGCTCCATCCGATGCCTTGTGTGGATATCCAGGAAGAAGTTGATGATCCTAACATAGAAAATAATGATTTAGGACAACATCTGCGGGAGGGATATCAACGTCTGAAAAGGGTGCTGGATACTTGGAATAGACATTGGAGCGAAGAGTATCTTTTGAGCCTATGCGAGAGGTTTTATGGAGCTCAAGCTGCCAGCAACAAATCAGTTATTAACATAGGAGACGTGGTCTCAGTCAAGACTGAACAGCCAAGATCCCAGTGGCCATTAGCTAAAGTGATCTCCACACACCCAGATTCTGAAGGGGTGCTGAGACTCGTAAAAATAAAATGCAGGGGACATACCAGTATAAAAACTATTGATAAACTGGTACCCCTTGAGTTAGCAGCCACTCCGGATCCAGAGTATGGTGAAGATCAAACGGGTCAAGAGGCGCGACCTAGTAGGGCCGCAGCACAAGGTTCTCGAGAACTATGGGGGGAACTCTTGGCTAAGGGTCATATTACATGATACAATGTATCATTTTCCGCCGGCTCCAAAACTGTGGGAAATATTTTCCCCCAGAGCAGTTGCGCTCTCTATTTTTATCATAGTTATCCCTGGTTAAAGGCAGAGGAAAAATTGAGACCGTTGTTAATTGTTCAAGCGGTTTTAATAACCCAGAAATTACGTTCTCTTTAATAATTCTTGTTATTGATAAATTAAATGCTACTGCATTTAACCCCCGTGGACAACTATACATTGTAAATACATGTAATTATGTGGTATTTTCCACTGACCTAAACTGCGTCTGCGCGTTAGGTGACGTGGCAAGCAGGGAAAGATTCTCCTGTTAAGGCAGATGTGGAATTAAGATATTTACATAGTTAAAGGGAATATTTGGTCTAACTTTAGTTTAAGTAAAACTAAGATTAATTTGTTAGATTTGCCCTGTACATATCATGATGTAATTTAACTGTATTTAGTACTGTAATTAAATAAGAGTTGGCAACCCACAATTCGATGAAGAGTTGGGGCTTGCCACGTTCACTCACTCTGCTCCTAGATCTCGTGGAGTTAGCACTTTGTTCCTAGTCATTCTCAAGCTAGGTTGTACAGAAGCACCATAAGGACGCTTGCTTGCTCAAGCAACTTCACCAAGCAGCCTCATCGTCATCGGTTAACGATCACTCCCTCTTCACTAGCTAAGTAACCTTTAAGAATTGGCCAATTCAAGGGGGGATTAGCTATGAGATAGAAGATAGTTATTGTAGGTGAGTTAAGTTTAATTTACGTTTCGCCTAACTCTATGAGACTTGTTTAATTTACTTAGACAACTTTAGGGAAGAGTAACGACCTACGAGTTGTTTACCAGAAAATTCTTGCATAGCGGTGCCCCGGCAGGGATACCCACTTGTATACATTAAATATTTTTCACATTTTGGTGCCCAGAAAGAGGGCCCCGATTTGTTTACCAGAACTAGTAAACATTTTTCACATAACTAAAGGGCCACAGTCAAACTATGAAGCAATATGGCCGCCGTCTTTCTGAACTGTAAATCTTCGGAGAGAGATAATTTACTGGAAAGCATTTGATATCCAAAGTCTTTAAAGTACACGTTCAAAAATATCAACGGGGCACTTAGGAATATATGGAAATTTTCCAGGTTCTGATGGCAAATCATTAAAGCACAAGAGATAAATGGAGTGGAAAGATGGCGTAGTCAGCATCAGTGATAGGATTGTCAGCGTTGTGGCTTCAACTGTGTGTAATCATTGGTGAGTCACTGAGGTGTCACAGGTATCTAGGTGAGCTGGATCATTTCCCCGTCAGGACGATCGTGTGGAGGGTGTTCACTGCGTCATTCAAGGATAGACACCACCAGTAAGTTACTGTGTTAGCCATGTCTGATATGCTAAATTAAAAATGTATACGGAACTGATTAATTCTTTGGTATAACTTTAGAAGTAACCAACGTTACCGATTTTCATTATATTACGTCCCTGAACTATTCTAACCAAGACTTACCTTTTAAGGCTAGTTTGAGTTGGGGCAGCTAATTTTGTAGGGGTGGTCATATAGTGGCTTAGGTTAGGCTATCTCTCAGTAGCGGATGAATGTCGCGCCATATTGGCTGGTGCAGGAATGTGCACTAGGTCTGTCAGGCCCTAGGTTAGGTTAGGTTAGTTTGGGTTAGTGCAGAATAGTGTGTTTTCAATTAATTTTGATCTTGATTTGGGGGGATAAACCCACTTTTGGAAATCTTACTCAAAATTACAAAAGGGGTATTTTCCCCCCAAAATGAAGGTCAAAACTAATTAAAACATGGTATTTTGCATTGGAAACCATAAAACTAATAATAAAAGAAAACGTTGGTTACTTCTAAATATTTACCATTACTTACTTTGAGAATGTGAATGTGTTATAATGCAGGGGGAATCGCTAAGTACGTCCGTTTGGTAAGGAATTACCCTGTATGCTTGTTTGGATCAGGTCTGTTTTCATGTTTCATTCCCTTTCAGAGAATTTTTAAGCTGTTGTCAGTTTTTGTGTGGTGTAGTAATTATCCAGTTAAACATACACTTTACTTGAACCAGTAGAAGGACCTTACCAATTCAATTCATATTCCTCCAGTTTGTTTTCTGTATTATTATGACTGTTTTCAGGTGGTATTTGTTTTCAGGTGGTAAATTACCTTTAACTGCTGAAAAAGTTCCCACTGTTTTTATCATCATGTTCCTAAAGCTGTACCTACGATTGTTTTGTTTTACGTACTCAAAGGTGGTTTTCGTTTCCCAGCATTCCAAGTGGAGGCTAGGTTAGGTTAGGTTAGATCAAATGAAATTATTAGGTACAGTTAAGCTAGGTTAGGTTAGGTTTAGTTAAACACTTAGGTTAGGACAGTCTCTTCTGCCATTACAGCAGGCAAATAAAGAGTTGACACAGCAGAGCACAGCTAAAAAACAAGAGGGAAATACTTATGTACCACCCCAGAAATAATGTGAAAACTATATGTAACAGACAATCAGGAAGAAGAAGAACTGGTATTGTAAGATGCTTTTACTGCATCAGATAAAGCGTACCGTAAACTGGGGTGAATTCGGACTCGGGGCGAATTTGGATATTGCAATAAAAAGTTGTTTAAATTAATTAATAAATAATGAATAAACATATTGAAAATCTGTTTGCTCCCAATTGTTTGTAATTCTTTACTGTACTTTCGTGTATAAAGATACTTAATATGTCACGTGACACATTTTTTTTTTTTTTTATGCGAGGAAGAAGGAACCAAAGGTCATGAGCCCGCGGTAACAGTTCCCTCCAAGAGAAAAACAAAATACAATAGAGAGCCAAATTCAAGATCCAATCATTTTGAGATGCCTGGACACACTGCGTTTGAAAGACTGGAGATCATAGGCAGCAGGAAATACAGACAAGGAGACAGTTCCAGAGCTGACCTGTTGCATAAATGAAAGACTGGGAGTAACGGTTAACTCTTGCATTAGAGAGTTGAACAGAAAAGGGATGAGAGTTTGCTGCCAGACGGGTGCTATGCGCCCGTCGTAGAGGTGGAGGAATGCAAGCAGACAGTTCAGAGGAACAGTAACCATTAAAGTAGCGATAGAAAAGAGATAAAGATGCAACAATGTGGCGAAGAGACAGAGGTTGAAGGGAGTCAGTAAGAGGAGGAGAGTTAATGAGACGAAAAGACTTTGACTCCACCCTATTGAGAAGAGCTGTATGTGGGGAGCCTCCCCACACATGAGAGTTGTACTCCACACAGGGGCGGATAAAACCTCTGTATAGAGTCAACAATTGTGCAGGGGTAAAGAAAGAGCGGAGTCGGCTTAGCACACCCAATCTCTTGGAAGCAGATTTTACAAGAGATGTAATATGATCTTCCCAAGATAAGTCCCGAGTAAATGAAACCCCAAGCATGTTCAAGGATGATGCAGGATTAAGCTGAATATTATTAAACATTAGTGGGTATACCTGTGGAAGATTTTGTCGGGTTGATAGGTGTAAGAACTGAGTCTTAGGTGCATTAAAGACAACCATATTATTTTTACCCAAGTCAGAGATAAAAGCCAAGTCAGACATTAGGTGTGCCATAGCCTCATCCCTTGTTTCTTGAAGTAACTGTTGAGATGGGCGTTGCGGGAACCAAATGGAAAGGTGAAGGGTGGAGTCATCAGCGTATGAGTAGATAGGGTTATATGTACAGCTTAGAAGATCATTGATGAATAAAAGGAAGAGAGTTGGTGATAGGACAGAGCCCTCAGGAACACCACTGTTGATAGATCTAGGAGAAGAATGATGGCCGTCTACAACAGCAGCTATAGAACGACCAGAAAGGAAGCGAAACCGTAGGAGGGCAGTTTGGAAATTAAAGATTTATGCCAGACTCGATCGAAAGCCTTTGAGATGTCAAGTGCAATGGCAAAGCTTTCGCCGAAGTCCCGAAAGGAGGATGACCAGGAGTCTGAAAGGTAGGTGAGAAGATCGCCAGTGGAGCGTCCCTGACGGAACCCATACTGACGATTGGAAAGAAGGTTGTGATAGGAATGATACCTTAAAATTTTTCTATTAAGAATTGACTCGAAAACTTTTGAAATACAGGACGTTAAAGCAATTGGACGATAGTTGGAGGGTTGGGAGTGGTCACCCTTCTTTGGGACTGGCAGAATGAGAGCAAACTTCCAGCAAGAAGGAAAGGTACAAGTTGACAGACAAAGGCGAAAGAGTTTGCCTAGGCAGGGTGTAAGCACAGAAGCACAGTTCTTGAGAACAACAGGAGGGACTCCATCAGGCCCATATGCCTTGTTAGTAATGAGGCCAGTGATGACAGAAAATACATCAACTGAAGAAATTTTAATGTCAGCCATGAGGAAGTCAGAGGAGGGAAGTGATGGAGGAACAGCACCGGAATCATCTAAGGTGGAATTGGAGGAGAAAGTCTGTGCGAAGAGATCTGCTTTATCAGTAGAAGAAATAGCTACAGAACCATCAGAGTATAAAAGAGGAGGGAAGGATGATGAGGTAAAGTTGTTAGAAAGATTTTTGGCAAGGTGCCAGAAGGAGCAGGAAGAATTCGAGTAGGAGAGTTGAGAGCATTTAGTATGGATGAAATTATTTTTAGTAGAGCGAAGAACAGACTTAGCACGATTCTGGGCAGAAACGTAAAGATGATGTGATTCAGGGGTGGGTTGGCTCCGGTACCTTTTGTAGGCCTTCTCCTTGTTGCGGACAGCATTAGAACAAGTGTGATTAAACCAAGGCTTTCTTGCGTTAGTCAAAGGATATGAGAAAGGAATGTATGCTTCCATGCCCGAGAGAATAACCTCCGTAATGCGCAAGGCACACTCAGATGGCTCACGTCCATGGAAGCAATAATCATTCCAGGGAAAATCAAAGAAGTACTGCCTGAGGGCCTCCCAGTCCGCGGCTCCAAAATGCCACAGACGACGTTTCCCTGGAGGGTCCACAGGCCGTACCGGATTGATAGGACAAGTTAAGGTAATAAGGTTGTGATCGGAGGAGCCCAATGGAGAGAAAAGATTAACAGAGTAAGCAGAAGGATTAGTTGTGAGGAAGAGGTCAAGTATGTTGGAGCTTTCTCCAAGGCGGTCAGGGATACGGGTAGGGTGCTGTACAAGATGCTCTAGGTCATTAAGGATAGAAAAGATGTAGGCTTGTTCACCAGTTGGATCCATGAAAGGAGAGGAGAGCCAAAGGTGGTGGTGAACATTGAAATCTCCAAGAATGGAGATTTCAGAGAAAGGAGAAATGGACAGAATGTGTTCCATCGTAGAAGTAAGATAGTCGAAGAATTTTTGATAGTCAGTAGAATTAGGGGATAAGTAAACAGCACAGATATATTTAGTCAGAGAATATATACTAAAAAGCATACATGTGTAAAAAGAATAAAATTTGTAACATTGGCAAACTTTCTTTGGCAGAAATGTTAATGAATAGATGCAGGAAAATCTTCGGTGCCCGGATGTACTTTCATGCGTAGTGTGAAAGTGCAAAGTAAGTAATTAGCGTTATCTTCTCAATTAATCTCTTAACTGGGCATTTAATAAAATTTTTACAATTTTAATGCAAATTGGAGTCAGTTCGGTCATGGGGTGAATTCGGACAGGGGGAGTATGAACGAAAAAGTAACACTTTTTTCATCATTCATTCATTGCCAGATGCCATGTATCCCAAATGGGGTGGCCAAGGGCTTAGAGTTAATTGTTTTACAGGGAGGGGCACTAATCCTCCACCAACCCCACTTGACACGTAGGGACACTTTTTACAATGTACAATTGCTTATAATTTGCCAGATGTGGATACTGTGTGTAATTGGGTTCATATGTATCATTTACAGGTATACTCTTAAGCTTTGATGGCTCAATCGGTAGAGAGTTGGCTTGCAGTCCTGACGGACCCGGGTTCAAATCCCGCTGAGGCAGGGAACAGTCTAAGGATTTGAATTTCTGAAAAATCAGACTTTACTGATCTACCAGAAGGCCCGCCGACATGTCGTAAAAATACCCCCGCTAATACCAATACACCAGTCCTGTATGAGACAGCCCTAGCATGTATTCAGTATGGACGGTGGGTGTTAGCGCCGAAGTGGTGACATGTAGAGGTGTGCGGTACGTGGGAGGACTACTGGGCCTTGAAAGCAGGCTGTGAAGCCTATGCCCAGAGTCGGTCACATTTAAAAAAAAAACAAAAAAAAAACAAGGTCACCCAATGACTCGAACATTTAAGAAAAGAACTGGTGGAGATCAAGGTCCTTATCGTAGTGAAAAAGGCAAGCAAAAAACTGGTAAAGCCAAATAATCATGTTAAATATCACCTGTAACTTATAATCCATCAGTCTTCCAAAAATGAAATTATTAGTCAAGAAATGATTGTTCCATGTACAATACTAAGGTTTGTTGTTAGATTTATCTTATCTACATGTGTTCTAATATGTTTTATTTAAACCAAGGAAAAAAATAAAATTGCTGTTGTGTTCATATCTTATTATAGTCATTAGCTTATTTTGTCAGGGAGTGGCATTATTTTTGTACTGGAAGAACATTTTTTTAAAAGCCCCAGAGCGTCCGATATTGCCCCACATACGTCCGAGACTAAACTGGGAACCTAGGGTAGTCATATGCATTCATTTTTTATTTATGTACGAATTTATACAGTGTGTCCGAATTCACCAAAGCTTCAGTACAAATTCGGACACCCATTACTATATTTGCTATAATTATATATGAAACATTTTAAATTTTTACTGCTATGATTCGATATCCTGGTGGACCAGCTCAACATACAGTACTTAAGATCTTGGACTGAATTAAAAACTAGATTACATGGAACAAAAAAATGAAAAAATCGTCCGAATTCACCCCAGTTTACGGTATGTGTACCATTATTCAAAACTGACTTTTGTTATCGTGCAGATAACACAAGAAGATGGCTGGCAAACTATCCAGCAGGCAGATGTACACATGTAACATTTGCCGGTCAGTCTTCGAACATAGAAACTTCACAAATGGCGTCCCTCAAGGATCTGTTTTGTCCCCTACTCTCGTTAACCTATACATGCATGACATACCCACATCCCACACACCACAGATACACCTAGCTTCCTATGTGTATGACATAACACCTACGTGTACACACCAAAACGCAAACACAGCTGCACACATCCTCCAACCTTACCTCAACACACTACACGAATGGTTCACAAACAGACTTAAAATAGTCTCAGCCAAATCTAATGACCCTTTTCACAAACTGGACAGCAGAACACAGTCACATTCCACACCTCATCATAAACAACACTCCCCTACCACACACACACACACACACACACACACACACAATCCTTGGTGTAACATACAATACATCAATGTCATTTAAACAACATATCACAAACATTAAAGATAAATTAACACAAGACTCAGTCACTTGCCCACACAACGTTTGGACACAACAAAGAAACCACCACCACAGTATACCAACAATACATACATTCAGTGATGAATTATGCAACCCCTGCTTGGGCTTCCAACCTCACTAAAACACACTACAACACTCTACAGACCATACAGAACAAGCCCTGAAAATAATCACAGGCTGCACAGCCACAGACCACCTACACCAAAAACCGAAGTCCTCAAAGTCAAGGGTCATCTAGACATGAGAGACACCCAAATTCTCGCCGCAGCCACCACAAACCCACATCATCCACTACACTACATGGCAGCACATTCACACACACCAAGGAATATCAAAACACCCAACACACGATATCATACTGGTACACAGATACAGGCATTCCCCGGTTTAAGAGTCTAATTGGTTAGGTAAAACTCCATCATTAGGCGGGGTATTGTATATCAGGGTACTTTTAACATATATTTTATTGTGGACTGTTTACCAGCCCTGGGTTTCCCCCCAAACCAAGTCCAAAACCCACCCAGATGAGCCCCAAAAGAAGGTTTAAAGCTAATCTAAATGGCCTAACAGCTGTCAATAAAGCTAACCTAAGCTTAACGCCTTTAAAGAACTCACTAAAACCAACAAATAAGATCTGAATATCATCAGACATAAGTCTGGAGAAAATCAGGCTTAGTAAACTGTACCCCAAAATGACAATGTTCACCCCACCTATGGCTAAAACACATTAATCAGAGTCTAAAAACAGTTTATAAATCAACCTAAACACACAATTTTAGTCTAAAATATCAGAATCGGTAAGAAAAATCAAAACCCATCATTTAACCGAGGTTTAGCCATTGTTAGGCGGGGTATGGTGCAATTTCTAGTGCAATTTCTACCCCCATCATTAAGCCTGGGTATCGCATCTAAGGGTATCGTATATCGAGGTATTACTGTACTGTCATCTCTTCCCCGTACCTGCCTCAGACCAGCTTGCAGAAGCATATCCATACTCAAATCACTCGCCGCTTCATTCAGTCACTCAAAGACAATACACAGCTGCATGCACAGCCTCTCGATATCCACCATTATGAATCCTATCTCCCTCGTGAAGACAGAGTCCACCTGGCCAGGCTGAGATGTGGGCATCATCCAGCCCTCTAAGTTATCAGAAGAGGCTGGATGACCCCGTCGCTGATGTCTGTCCAGGATGCAACACAGCACCCCATACTATTAGGCACATTATGGAAAACTGCATTGCACACACTGACCTACGCCAAGAACACAACATCGCTCCTTGAGAACTCTATGGGAAAGCCCGGTCTCGGCCATGGCCTTCCTTAGGGACTCATGGCTGTTTGGCCAGACTGCCTAGGGAACAACAACTACTGCAACTACACCATCTTGTGGTGTGCTGAAGACAGATGGACACCATCTTGGCATGCTGTTTTTGGCACTAAATTATGCTTATCTTTGCTGATTTATCCAGAGCTACTCTAAATTTTCATAACAACCCAACCCACTGTATTTCCTGCCATGTATAAAGCACAATCCCCCTCCCCCCCAAAAAAAAAAGCAAAACACGCACACACACAAAGTCCTGGAGTGGGACAGGGCTACAGGTTGAGGTGGCTGGCATGAAGGCCACCAACAGAAGCAAATCACTCAATGGCATTACTAATTATTACCAAAAATAGAGACTTAGATGAGCTTGTATTATGATAAATACGCGGTAAGGTAAGCTTTCTGTGGGTTAGATACCACACACATCGTGGATCAAGGTACTGCATCATGCCAGGCCCAGTGTAAATCATAAACAAAAAACAGCTGATTCCATTGAGTGTAAGGCAGTGGTGAAAGACTTGTAGTTCTTGTATTTCCACCTTAAATAAATGCTTTAATGCCAAATTATTATCTATCTCTCTATTGCCAGACGCCACAATCCCGTGAGGGGTGGCCATTTGTCATTGAGTTAGTTGTTTTACAGGGAGGGGCACCCTCCACCAACCCACTTGCTGACACGTAGGGAGCACATATGATCTGGTTATATGGTTACCACCCAGCATTGTAAATGGTTTCTTGGCTTTCAGGAAACCATTTGGCATGTCACTCAATGTAAAGACACCTGTAAAGGAAAGAATAGCAATAAGAATTGACAGGAAAGATAGGAGTAATAGGAAAAGAGGAGGGCAGGCACAGAAAAAGAATGATGTAGGCTAAGGAAGAAGTAGGCAGCACTACATCAAGTAAGTAGATGATGGTTGCCACCACTTCCAAACCTAATTTATGATATTTCAGTTTGGATAAGTTACCATAGGTTAGATTGGGCTAGTTTATGGTTAAATAAAGTTAGTTTGGACTGTGTTAGGTTAGGTTAGGGTTGGCTTGCATAAGTTAGGTTACCAGTAGGTTATTTTTGGTTGGGCTTGTTTATATTGTTAGGTTAGACAATTAAAGTGAGGTAAGACGTGTGTTTGAATAGGTACTGTAAAGTTTGGCTTGTAATAATAAGTACTGAACAAGGCTCATATTGTCCTATCTTCAGTTATTTTGGATATACAGTAATCCTTCTAATATCCAAACACCCAATATCCGAACATCCCCACTAACCGGACATCATCGTCCTGGGATCCAATATTCCCAAAATGGTCTGAAAACTGCAAAAAATTCGAAAAAAACAAAAAAATCCCGCCCATAATTTGAACTTGGCGGGCGGGGCACGGAACAGCTTTGTTTTGGTGCGTCATTCCTCCAACGTCCGCTAGAGCGCCCCTGCATCCTCCCCAATTTCCGCCTGTCTCTCATCGCGATTGAACGCTTGTCATCATGGCTGCCCATGTGCTCGCTTTTGTGGTGGCGCCTTACCTGCTGCAGGCACTCCTGCTGCTCTCGTACCTCTCCTTCGTGTGTGTGATGATGGCCCCGCCGCCTGAGAAGAGGAAGAGAGTGGTGTTAACTCTGGAGAGGAAGCAGGAGATATTGGAGAAAGTAGATGCGGGGTGGTCTTCTTCACGCATCCTCCGCGAGTTTAACCTGGCCCAATCTACTTGGATATTAAGAGATCCTGAGACAAACTCATCCAGTACACGGCTGACTTCTCGTCGAGAAGCAAACGCAACGTGGTGAGGAAGGTGATGTTTACTCCCAAGTTTGCTGAAGTTGACCGTTCCACGTTGATTTGGTATCGACAGCAATGTGCTGCTGGTGTGATGGTACGTGGTACGGAGCTGAAGGCTGCTACTGAGAAGTTCGCCAGGCTTCACGACGCCCTAGACTTCAAGGCATCTGAGGGTTGGCTCTTCGCATTTAAGGTACGGCATGGCCTTACCAACCGTAAGGCTCATGGTGAAGCTTTAGACGCTAACGAGGATGGAGTTGACAAGTTTTGGCACAAGGTGAAGGGCTTGATCGACAGGGAGGGCCTCACTCTCGGTCAAGTCTACAACGCTGACGAAACTGGTTTATTCTATCGCTCTTTGCCAACGAACACTCTAGCCGAGGAGACGGAGAAGCGTGTACCTGGTCGCAAGCTTTCCAAGCAACTGATATCTGCTTTGTGTTGTGCCAATGCTAACGGTATGCACCGGCTTAAGCCCGTTATTGTTGGCTGCACAAAGCAGCCTCAGTGTCTTCGTGGGGTGATGGATGTCCTTCCTGTCATCTGGTACCATTCTTTAAAGGCATGGTTCACAGCCCAGATCTTCAAAGACTGGTTCCACCGCCATTTCGTCAAGGAGGTCATACATTACCAGATGGAGAAACTGGGAATCCCATGCGACCAGGTAAAGGCGCTCCTTCTCCTCGACAATGCACCTGCCCACCCGTGCGACAAGGACTTGGTGGCTGAGAATGACCGCATTAGGTGCATGTTTCTGCCACCTAATACGACTGCTCTCATCCAACCAATGGACCAAGGAGTGATCGTGGCAACAAAGAGGCTGTACCGAAGGAGGTTCCCGGACGAGGTGATGGTTGTTCTCGAGGATGAGGACGAGCGCAGGGAGGGACGGGACACGCGAGGCCAGCGGACTTTGGAAAACCTTTGCAGTTACAACATCAAGTCTGCAATCTACAACTGGGCCAGTGCATGGAAGGAAATCCCTGTCAAGACTCTAGAAAATGGTTGGTCTCACCTGCTTCTTGGAACGGATGTGGAGTACGATTTCCTAGGTTTTGACGTGGATGACTTCCATGCACGTCTACGTACGCATGGCGACGATGTTGATGTGGACGACGTACGTGAGTGGTTGGATGACGACAAGGGCGATCCTGGGTATCAGACCCTGTCTGATATCGAGATCGCATCTTCAGTTGCAGGTGTCAGTACCCAGCTTGAAGATTCCGACGAGGACGACGACGATGATGCAGACTCCTCTCAGCATGACACAACTCCAGCCATCCTCAAGCTGAGCACACTCCGGGAACACCTAGAGTTCGTTCTGGACTACCTGGAACACCTGGACTGCGACAGGGAGATGGGGCCCCTGGGACTTGTGGAGGAAGTGCGTGCTTTCAGGCAGCGCATCATTAATCGTCTGAATCGTCATTCCTTGCGTCAATCAACGATTGACAGTTTTTTCAGGTCCGTGACCCCTGCTGTGCCCAGCCCTGGCTCCACTCCATTGCTTCCCCAAGGCAGGCCCTCATGCTCCGAGCCACAGCCCAGCATATCAGCCACGGTGGAGTCACCACTCAACGTGAGTTTGCATCTGTCTTCAAAGTCGTCTGCAGTGGGTACGCCATCACCACGACCCAGCGACGCACCCCTAGGTCACCTGCCAGCGATACTCTCGGACTCTGACAGTGAATAGACGCCAAGAACTTCTCCACTAGACCACACAGGAATTTACAGTGTTGTGCAGTGAAAAAAACAGTGCATTGTGTTAAGGATTTACAGTTGTAAGTGAAAAGACAAACAATTTTTGGACTGAATTTAACGTAAATAAACTTGTGTGTTTTTGCTTTAGAAAATGGTTATAAGAGTGGAAAGACTTAAAGTGCAGAGTGCAACACATATTAATTTACAATGGAGCATAAGTTAGACAAGAGTGCACACTGTGAAGAGAATGGACTTCTGAGTGCGAATGACAGTTCAGTGCAAGACTTCATGAACAGTGTACTGCAAGTGCTTCAGGAAATCCTTCTTACTGTCAGAGTCTGAGAGGAGGCGGTTATTCATCGAGATGGCCATGGACTTTCTGTAAGTAGGCAGAATGTTTCATACTGTACTCTACTGTATTTTTCATACTATACTTACCTCAACCACCTCATTTCACTCTTTTATGTCCCTTATTGGTGTGAATATGCTGTGTCTTAGGTGCTATGCATGTGCAGTAGGGAGGTGTTTTTCTGAGTTACCGTAGGCCAGGTTAGGGTCCATAACTACCAGTCCAGGAGCCAGGGACTTGTACGTACCCAGAATGTTGAATATTGTATGAACCTACCTCAATAACCTTGTTTTATGCTTCTTTTGCATTTATTTCAGTCTTTTTTGTCCCTTATTGGTGTGATTTGAGTCTTAAATAGGTGCTATGCATTTCCAGAGGGAGTTGTATAGGTCTTTTTATGAGTTAGGGTCCATAAGTACAAGTCCAGAAGCTGGGGCCCAATATCCAGACAGGACCACTATCCAGATCTGCCTATGGCTCTATTACATCGGATATTGGAGGGATTACTGTGTGAGGACGAGTTTATTCGGCTTCTGGAAAAATATACTGAACTGGAGGGGTTATATACAAGGTGTTATCTGATATTTTCTGGACTAATGCGATATAAATTTGATAACTCACCATAGCTCGTATTGGCCACCATCACCCTCAAAGTAGTTCCCTTGCGCATTGATACACTGATCCCAGCACTTCCTCCATTGCTGGAACGCTCCCTGGAAGTCCTTTTCGACCATTGTCAAGCACCGCCTGCTATTCCTTCTGGATGTCCTCAGTGGTATCAAAACAATGCTCTCTCAGCCTAATTTTCATTTTTGGGAACAGAAAAATGTCACAGAGGGCCTGGACAAGAAGGGTTCATCTTCTAAGGTGAGTTCAAGAATCTCATTGCAGACATCAACACATTGCAGCATGTGGTCAGTTGTCAGGAGCCTGGGGACAAATTTGGCTGTGATTTGGCTCTTGCCAATTCTTCAGTGAGAATCCTCTGACATGTCACAAAACCAATTCCCACCTCCTCACCAATATCGTGAATGTTCCGATGTCGATCCTTATGAATGAGCTGCTAAAATTGTGCGACATTCTGAGGAGTTGTGCTGGTTGAGGACCTCCCTGTGTGGTTGTCATTGTCAACTGATGTTTGACTGGCTTTGAACCTACCTGCCACTGAATCACCTGTGTCCAACCGAAAGATTGCTCACCAAACACTTGCTGAATCATTGTCAGGGTCTCATTTGCATTTTTCTTGAGATTTGCAGAAAATTTGATGCAAATTCACACCGTCACTAACTCAAGAGTTACCATTGATCACCAGCTAGGTCAATATGGAGGTCAGGCTACTCATGCAGACACCACAGAAATCACATATCTTTAAAAATCTCACCCGTGATAGTTATTGATATACCGTAGGTAAGCTCTTCATGATATTCTTTAGTAGGTATACTAATTTCCTAGATAATTTCCTAGATGCTTTAGTATGATAAATGCAGCAAAACGTTACTATAGAAGCCATGAAAGCACACTGGGAGTGGCAGCATTCATTACTTATTTTACAAGTCTCTAGCTGCATCTTTGGTTTGAAAACCATATAATTTAGTTTTCTAAAAGAACAATGCTTCATCCCCAAAATGCTGAAGAAAATCTGCAAAGTTTTTCATATGAAAATTGTACAATGTTTAAAGCCGAAATTGTGCAGAGACGAGACTGCCGGCCGATATCCGACGATGCCGAGGGCTCCAAAGTACTGTACAAAAAGTCTAACCAACTGGGGTTTTGTGTACCCTGAACAGGGTATTCCTATTGACTTCAGGAAAAACTTCAGTCTAGGCACTGTCCATTTTTCTATGCCATGGTTTTCCATGATCTTTATACAGCAGGTCCAGCTGGGCAGTAGATACACGTGACTTTGCTGTTGTTTATGATCGTAACATATGATCATCAGCCGTGTCGTGCTACTGTTTTTTAACGAAGAATCGTTACATGTTTCTTGTAACACTATGTTTGTTTTGATGAACAAATACATGAAATGAATGTAAAATAAAGCTTATGGATATTTAAGGAAGGAAAGAATAATAACCGTCCCAATACAGAGATGGTAGACTCAGCCAACCAATTTTTTATTCTGTTTGACTATATTACAGCCTCTCTTCCTTGTAGCAGTGAATAAAAATAATGTTATAATTTCTGCCTTCTTTTCAGTGACAAAGAGGGCACATAAAATGAACGGGGTTTAGTTGACAGACTTTGATGTCGAAAATTATATAATCTGGTGAAGAGTGGCATTTTTTCCTTGGTTAGTGACATCGGGAATTCACACTTCCTTTTTCATATCTATCCTAAAAATCACCTGACGACACATGCACAAGAGCAAACAAATGAATGTCACAAATCCCCACGTCTGCCTAGCTACTCACCGTGTGGCACACTTACTCATAATGCATGTTAGTACTGCCATCTAGAGGTGCATCATGCTACTACAATCCGTTTAGGTGTCGTGATATGGTTATAACCTCGTATGACTGAATCCAGTGCAGTTACCATTTTTTACGTCCTATAATTCTAAAGGGATTTGGTGGTGACAGAACGTAGAATGTCAGTCCTATGATTCTAGAGGGTTTTGGCGGTGACAGGACGTAGACTAAGTCAGTGTAACAGCTCTAGGCTGGTATTGGAAGCATCCAGTCTACATTAGGAAACTAATATGAGAACAATCAGTAGCTACCTATTGTTTAGTGGTGCAGAGGTGGCACTAGGTGGAGTAGACTAACTTGGCACCCATATTCACCCCATAGGACTTGCCAGATGTGTGATAGTCAGTTGTTGTATTTTGTTTCTGATCAGCCCCAGACTGTCCGGCCAAGCAGACCCATCAGCTACAGGCAAGCAGCATTACAGGGTTGTCCCATGTAATGACCTGATGTTCCTTTGTGGCTGACAGTGCCTAACCCAAGCAAGGTGCATGGAATAGTGTGGTTTGGTTCCTGGATGAATGCCACATTTGCATCTTTCCACCCAGCTAATAGGGGCACCATAGCAGGCTTCATTTCATCCTGTAATTTGGTTAGCCTATATTGTTACCAACCAGAGTTGTTATGGGTTACTGGGTTATAGGAAACTATTAGGCTTGTCAATGAGCATACAGTAGACCCACCTGATATGGAAAGAAGAGTAATAAAAAGTAACAGAAAGGTAAGGGAGAGGTAAGATGAAAGAAAGGCAGACACAGAAATAAAATGAGAAAGGGGAAGGGAAATGTTCAGTACTACCATACATCGTTTATTTTTTATATATTTTTTTTTTATGCGAGGAAGAAGGAACCAAAGGCCATGAGCCCGCAATAACAGTTCCTTCCAAGAGAAAAACAAAATACAATAGAGAGCCAAATTCAAGATCCGATCATTTTGAGATACCTGGACAAACTGTGAAAGACTGGAGATCATAGGCAGCAGGAAATACAGACAGAGGGAGACAGTTCCAGAGCTGATCTGTTGCATATATGAAAGACTGGGAGTAACGGTTAACTCTTGCATTAGAGAGTTGGACAGAAAAGGGATGAGAGTTTGCTGCCAGACGGGTGTTACGCGCCCATCGTAGAGGTGGAGGAATGCAAGCAGACAGTTCAGAGGCTAGCAGTGACCATTAAAGTAGCGATAGAAAAGAGATAAAGATGCAACAGTGTGGCGAAGAGACAGAGGTTGAAGGGAGTCAGTAAGACGAGGAGAGTTAATGAAACGAAAAGCCTTTGACTCCACCCTATTGACAAGAGCTGTATGTGGGGAGCCTCCCCACACATGAGAGTTGTACTCCACACAGGGGTGGATAAAACCCCTGTATAGAGTCAACAATTGTGCAGGGGTAAAGAAAGAGCGGAGTCGGCTTAGCACACCCAATCTCTTGGAAGCAGATTTTACAAGAGATGTAATATGATCTTTCCAAGATAATTCCCGACTAAATGAAACCCCAAGAATGTTGAAGGATGATGCAGGATTAACCCCTTAAACGCGGATTGTCTCATTTGCGACGCTCGGCCAAAAGGACATAACGGCGGATCGTCTCGTTTGCGATTCTAGTAAATTTTGAATTACCGCGGGCAAGCAGGCTCCAGCTGGTATTGTCTATCAGTACCACCTCCCTCTAGCTACAACTAGCATACTTTACCTTTGTACTACTGACCTCAGTTGTTGCCAAATATCACGTTTTCCCCCCGTCCCCCCCCCCACCACGGCCCGGCCAGCCCGGCTGTGATACATGGCAGCGCTCTGAGCGCTCAGAACCGTAAATCTGCGCTCTCCTCTCACAAGCAGTTTTTGCTACTAGGAAACGCTTGTTTCCCCAGTTGTAACACTAGCTTTTTTTCTCACGGTTTGCCCCTGTTTAGCGTCAGTTTACTGCAGGCTTTCAAAGTGACATTATGGCGAGTTCTAGCTCTTCCCAGTCAGTGCAAGCGGCCGACAGGAACGAGAATAAAGTGGCGGGCGTAAGGCAGAATAAAAAGCGCGCCGTGGTGATCTTTTGGGAAGTAATATGATTGAAAATAATGTAGTATACATGTTTTTAGCTGTGAAAATGGAAATGTTTGTTGAGTGACAGGAAGACCGCCGCCACAGTGCATGTCGGCAGTACGCTCCGTTGATTTTAGCCTTATTTTCAGTGCTTATTGTACAAATACGGATTCCAAACTATCTGTACGTTGTTGTATAAAGTGTACTGTGACAGATTGAGGCTGTGGTAGAGGGGAAACCGGGTTGCTGGAGGTGTGAAAGTGAAGACTTTGTTACCCAACTTTGCAAGTCTTCACAAGTCCTTTGGTAGTCCACGAAGGCTCAACACCTGTCTCAGGAGAAAGCTGAATGTAAGTACTATATGCCATAAAAATGTTAATGTTCTAGGGTTAATCTCTGATTTTTGGCAAATATTTTCCCACAGGTACTCAGACCCCGCTACAACCCCGCCACACGGGGGGGATCGGCCGTACACGGCCGTGTTTAAGGGGTTAAGCTGAATATTATTAAACATTAGTGGGTATACCTGTGGAAGATTTTGTCGGGTTGATAGGTGTAAGAACTGAGTCTCAGATGCATTAAAAACAACCATATTATTTTTACCCCAGTCAGAGATACGAGCCAAGTCAGACATTGGGTGTGCCATAGCCTCATCCCTTGTTTGTTGAAGTAACTGTTGAGATGGGCGTTGCGGGAACCGAACGGAAAGGTGAAGGGTGGAGTCATCAGCGTATGAGTGGATAGGGTTAGATGTACAGCTTAGATCATTGATGAATAAAAGGAAGAGAGTTGGAGATAGGACAGAGCCCTGAGGAACACCACTGTTGATAGATCTAGGAGAAGAACGATGGCCGTCTACAACAGCGGCTATAGAACGACCAGAAAGGAAGCTAGCAATGAAGGCACAGACAGAAGGATAGAAACCGTAGGAGGGCAGTTTGGAAATTAAAGATTTATGCCAGACTCGATCGAAAGCCTTTGAGATGTCAAGTGCAATGGCAAAGCTTTCGCCAAAGTCCCGAAAGGAGGATGACCAGGAGTCTGAAAGGTAGGTGAGAAGATCGCCAGTGGAGCGTCCCTGACGGAACCCGTACTGACGATCGGAAAGAAGGTTGTGATAGGAAAGATGCCTTAAAATTTTTCTATTGAGAATTGACTCGAAAACTTTTGAAATACAGGACGTTAAAGCAATTGGACGATAGTTGGAGGGTTGGGAGTGGTCACCCTTCTTTGGGACCAGCTGAATGAGTGCAAACTTCCAACAAGAAGGAAAGGAACAAGTTGACAGACAAAGGCGAAAGAGTTTGCCTAGGCAGGGTGTAAGCACAGAAGCACAGTTCTTGAGAACAACAGGAGGGACCCCATCAGGCCCATATGCCTTGTTAGTACTGAGGCCAGTGATGGCAGAAAATACATCAACTGAAGAAATTTTAATGTCAGCCATGAGGAAGTCAGAGGGGGGAAGTGATGGAGGAACAGCACCGGAATTGTCTAAGGTGGAATTGGAGGAGAAAGTCTGTGCGAAGAGATCTGCTTTATCAGTAGAAGAAATAGCTACAGAACCATCAGAGTAGAAAAGAGGAGGGAAGGATGATGAGTTAAAGTTGTTAGAAAGATTTTTGGCAAGGTGCCAAAAGGAGCAGGAAGAATTCGTGTTGGAGAGTTGAGAGCATTTAGTATGGATGAAATTATTTTTAGTAGAGCGAAGAACAGACTTAGCACGATTCCGGGCAGAAACGTGAGTGGATGATGGTTTCCACCACCTACTACCTTCAGTCATTGTTTAAATTATGTAACTAAAGTTGCTGTATGTATCTTTGTTTTAGGCATACTTTACATTTAAGCTTTACTGGTTTCTGTATTTCCTTAGGAAGTACACATTAATCTCTTGATGCCAGGCCAATGACTTCTAAAAGTATTACATAATTGTGTTGATGTAACATTAATTACTTGTCCATTAGTCTACTGTTCTGTATGTAATGAAGTGATCTGTGATTCAGGTGTGTGATGAGAGAGCAACTGGACATGCACAAGGCAGTTTGTAATCAGTTCATCAGAGGAGCTGATGTGGACTCTGCAGACCCCAACTAAAAGGTAATGATTGTGCCAAGACTCAGATCTTCATGTTGATGTTTCTGGCTCTGCCTTTATAAAGTGTTGTACTGTAAACCATTGTTTTGCATGACTATTGTACAGTATTCCCAAGTTATACTGTGCATTGTGCAAATGGAATCTGCACAAAAAGAAGCTTAAGACTCACCCTTTTATTTTTTTTTTGGTATTGGGGAAAAGTGAATCAAAAATTTTCTCAAAGATCCCACTCTTGGCTCTGTAAAAAGTGTATTTCCAGTGCAGGAATGCTTCCAGTATACTATGGCTTACTGTCAAACTGTGCCACCATTGGTGTTATCCATGTCTCTGATGCACAGTAATGACGTGGCAGGAAATTCAGAATACATTCCAAAAGTAATATAGCAGTTACTTTATCATTACTTATGGAAGGAATGTCACATTTTAACAGTTAAAGATGTACTGATCATGAATGGCACAGTAAAGTGATATTAAATGTTAAATGTATTTTTTGCCTGTAAGAGTTCATGTTGTATACAGAGATTTGCAAACCAGCCCATAATAAGACTGACACAGCATTTTTTTCTTTAGCTTTTTTTATATACATTTTCATATGTCTTTTATTGCTCAGCCAATTGAATAACCATAAAAATGAATCAGAACTTTTTTTTTCTTTCCCCACATAGCATAAATGAGCACCATGCAAAATTAGGGTTGACTGGACAGTGTTATTAAGTTGATGGAGATGCTGGTCTAAAGGTGACTGTTGTTCCAGGTTCACAGCCGGAGTCAGAGCAGTAAAGCAGTCGTAAACACTGTCGTCATCAGGGTGCTGCCTGAGTAATGGATGATAAGTATAAAACAGGACTGAGGGCACATCTTATGTTGTGTTAGCACATCCAGCAAGAGGTACCTCAGCCAACAACTTATGGGTTATTATCTATGTAGTGTCCTGTGGAAGATTTGTTTTTTCTCAATTAGGAATTGATTTTGGATGATTTACCTGGTGTGGTATCCTTTGCAGTATTTGTTGCTGCAGAGACAGTAGGTAGCAGCTATTGAAGTAAGGAAGACGGTGGTAATATCAGTCTGAATTGACAGCTTGACTCAGCAGTGATCTGTATATTTAAAGTTATGGTTCAGAAGCATTCACGTGTTAGCAATGTTTAATCCTTTGGCCGTGGTAGGTGACTGTGGTCGCCCTACTAATTATTCTTCATGACGCGTCAGGCGACTTCAATCCACAGCTGAAAAAAACAAATTTCCTTCCACACATCTGTTGTTTTCGTATAAATACAGTAAGTTTTTATTTCGTTTATGTGCCAATAAACGTTGTGTCTAGTGTACATATACAAGTGAAAAACCTTGCTTGAAGTAAATAATCTCGTCATTATAGCAAAATTAGAGAATAGCAAAAACTATTTTCGCATTTTGTTCTGAGAACATTACAATTTTCTTGTACATGAACGGTAAATTTTGATCTCTCTTATGTGCCAAAGAACAGTGTACATGTTTGTAGTGTAGATATACAAGTGAAAAACCTTGCTTGACATAAATCTCGTCATTATTGCAAAATTACACAATAGCGAAAATTATTATTGCATTTTTTTTTTTTCTCAGAGAATCACAATTTTCTCGTAGAGAAAGATGCATTTTTGACCATTATCACACACAAAAAATGGAAACTTCATGGTCATTTCCTGTTGGAAAAGTAACAACAAAGTTATAATTAGCACATTCATTTTTTAAGAATTTAGGCTGTGTAATGATAGGTTGCAGCCAAAGGGTTGAAGGAAGAATAGTCTGTGTTGAAATTTTATCCATTTTATGTACTTACAATTATTATCCAGTAATAGTCATGAATTTTTGACAGTTATTGTTCATTGTAATGGAAGCAGCTGATGACTGAGCACTGGTACAGTGAAGGTAAGTCATCCTGTTGGTGGTAGACAGTAAGATTAACACCAAGGTAGAGTATCTGAAGTATAGTAGAAGTTGAGAGAGGTGGAAGGAATGATATAATGGAGGTGGTAAAGGAAGAATCAGATGTACAGTCAGAGTGTGAGGTGGGTGACAAAATAATGGAGGTGGTAAAGGAAGAACCAGATGTACAGTCAGAGTGTGAGGTGGGTGACAAAATAATGGAGGTGGTAAAGGAAGAACCAGATGTACAGTTAGAATGTGAGGTGGATGACAAAATGTTCCTCAGTGACAATGAGACTGTCCTGGACACAGTGTCCTCAGCTGAAGTTAATCAATTTAGATGTTTAGAGAGTGGTAAAGCATTTGCTTTTAAGAACAGTCTTATCCAGCATACAGTTGTTCATTCAAGAGTGAAGAATTTCAAGTGTGATGAATGTGGTAAACAATTTGCATGGAAGGGTGATCTCACCAAACACCTATTAATTCATTCAGGAGTGAAGAATTTCAAGTGTGATGAATGTGGTAAACGATTTACACGGAAGGGTCATCTCACTCGGCACCTGTTAATTCATTCAGGAGTGAAGAATTTCAAGTGTGATGAATGTGGTAAACTATTTGCATGGAAGGGTGTTCTCACTCAACACCTATTAATTCATTCAGGCGTGAAGAATTTCAAGTGTGATGAATGTGGTAGACGATTTGCACAGAAGGGTGATCTCACCAAACACCTATTAATTCATTCAGGAGTGAAGAATTTCAAGTGTGATGAATGTGGTAAACTGCATCGAAGGGTGTTCTCACTCAACACCTATTAATTCATTCAGGAGTGAAGAATTTCAAGTGTGATGAATGTGGTAGACGATTTGCACAGAAGAGTGATCTCACCAAACACCTATTAATTCATTCAGGAGTGAAGAATTTCAAGTGTGATGAATGTGGTAAACGATTTACACGGAAGGGTCATCTCACTCGGCACCTATTAATTCATTCAGGAGTGAAGAATTTCAAGTGTGATGAATGTGGTAAACTATTTGCATGGAAGAGTGTTCTTAATCATCACCTATTAATTCATTCAGGAGTGAAGAATTTCAAGTGTGATGAATGTGGTAGACGATTTGCACAGAAGAGTGATCTCACCAAACACCTATTAATTCATTCAGGAGTGAAGAATTTCAAGTGTGATGAATGTGGTAGACGATTTGCACAGAAGAGTGATCTCACCAAACACCTATTAATTCATTCAGGAGTGAAGAATTTCAAGTGTGATGAATGTGGTAAACGATTTGCACAGAAGGGTGATCTCAGCAAACACTTATTAGTTCATTCAGGAGTGAAGAATTTCAAGTGTGGTGAGTGTGGTAAACAGTTTGGTCTGAAAAACAATCTCACCAAACACCTATTAAATCATTGTAAAGGGAAGAGTTTCTAGTGTGCTTAATGTGTTAAACAGTTGACTCAGTTGATGTCATCTGACACTGTTTAATTCATTAAGGAGTGAAGAAATTCAGGTGTGATGAATAGGGTGAACAGTATTATTATGATCTCTCCAGTATCAGTTCAGGAGTGAAAGAATTTGAAATGTGATGACTGGAAAACTGTGTAGAAAAAATTCTTATTCACTTGGCACCTGACAGTTCATTCTAGTGTAAGAACAATTATATAGTTATGATAAATGTGGCAAAACTTGTTGAAGAAATTAGGCTTTAACCAGGCAAGGTGCCATTCACTAACAAGTGAGGGAGAAGACATGTTTTATCTCATAGGCTGGATTTTTTTTTTTTTTTTTTAAATAACGACAGAGGAAGGAAAAACAAATGAATAAAAAAAAAAATAATCCATACACCAGCTTACTGGTGTCCTCTGTTCATAAAATATCTGTAACAGTTAGACTTGAACAGCTGTAGGTTGAAGTTTGGAGGGAAACATCTCCAGGAAAGCGAGTTCCAAAGAGATACAGTTCGGGGAATGAAACAATTCTGATAGGCAGAAGTTCTGCAATATGACTGAATGACATTCCAGTCATGAGCGCTACCAGATGCCTGTGTAGCACGAGGGAAGGCATGGAGAGGTGGCAACATGGATGCAACTTCGTCTGAGCATTTGCCATGAAAATATCTGTAAAATAATGCAAGGGAGGCAACATTCCTTCGTACTTGTAGGGGAGGTAGTTTATTTATAAAGGCAGGGTTGTTAATAATTCTAACAGCCTTGTTCTGAATTTTGTGTAATTGTTTTAATGCAACCTCTCCACATCCATTCCACAAGGGTGAGCAATATTCAAGCTGAGAGCGCACATGACTCTTATAAATTACAGCTAACTGCTCGTCTGTAATGGAAAATTTTTATAAGTGGATTGTAGAAAAAAAAAAAAAACGATTGCTTTGGTCTGTAGAGCGCCTTTAGCTACTATTGGTACTTGTGGCAGGCCACCCCTCATGCAGCATGTCATACGATCCACTGAGCCAAGATACCATTAACCATGAGTGATAAAATAATATGAAACTCTAAATACAGTAAACCCTTAATATACTGAACCCTCTTTCAATGAATTTCAGTTTTAACGACCACTTTGAGTTGGCCGAACGTTCTTTTAAAGAACTTCGTTTGGTACAGTAATAGAATGGATGCGCAGGAAACACCTACCAGCATTGTGTCCCCCCCACACACACACACACACACACACTGTGTGTGCATTAAACACATGTTTAATATACATGCAGCTATTCTGTAACGTTTGCATTGCTATACTCTGTTAGGTAATACAGTACAATATTTACTGTAATGTAACAGCTGATATACAGAGTTTACCCACACTTTCCCTGTAAATACCGAACAACATATGTACAGTAGTGTATGGGCAATGTACAGTATAGTGCAGATTTGTAGTGGTTTTCAGTGACTGTGCCAGTGGTGGAATGCAGTTTATGTTTAATGTACATGCAGCTGTTCTGTACTGTTTGTTTTGCTGTTCTCTGATAAGTAGTATTTAATGTAACAGGTAATGTACAGTGTCAGTTTTCTTTACCAACACTTTCCATGTAAATACTGAATGACAAATGTACGTAAATTTATCCAAGGTCTATTTTGCAGTCTTTCATTGCAGTGCAGTTACTCCCAGAAAGGTAAGAATAAAAACATCAGTTAGTAAATAGAGCATTTATTGAGAAAATAACCATTTAGACCTACCTGTATGTTATTGTGTATGAGTTACGGCCAAACAGTGCTGTATATTTAACAGTCTTTGTTCAGTAAAAGCCACAACGCCTGGGAAATTATTGAACAGCATGGTGTTTGGCTGTAATGTCAAGGGTCTGGTACAAATTAGTTGATTATATTGAGAGTGTACTGTATTAGGAGAGGGCTGTTCACCATGATAGTTGTACAGGAGTACAGGGCATTCATTTAGTACACAGTAAACTGGGCAGCAAGGTACACTATATCCTGCACAACATCTGTACACAAAAATATTGTACATGTATGTATTGTTGGTCTATGGTTAGCAGCTTACTTTTTGTCTATCTATCTATCTATTGCCAGACGCCTCAATCCCGTTTGGGGTGGCCACAAACAAATCGCCTCCAAGTCGCCCTGTCCCCCGCCATTTCACTGCCCTGCTCCCAACTCACACCCCCCTCTCTCATATACCTCTCCACCCCATTCCTCCATCTCATCCTCGGCCTCCCCCTCCTCTTCCCCCCTCCACCTCACTCACATACACTCTCTTCGTCAGTCTTTCACCCTCCATCCTCTCCACATGGCCAAACCACCTCAGTGTGTTCCTCATAACGCTTCCTATCACATCCACATCCACACCACAACGCTCCTTTATATCCTCATTCGTCAGCCTGTCTCTCCACGTGACTCCACAGGCTCCTCTTAAATAACTCATTTCCACTGCTCTCACTCTTGACTTGTGTCCTTCCAACAATGTCCAAGCTTCACTTCCATACGTTAGAGTTGGTATCACAATACTGTCATGTAGTAACTTTTTCACTTCCATGCTCACTTCCCTGTTTCTTATCACTGCTTTCAAGGAACCAGCAACCTTTCTTCCCTGCTGTACCCTTTCAAGCACTTCACCCTCCAAACCTCCATCCTTACTCATCACACTACCCAAATACTTAAACGTACTGACATACTTTTTGTATGACATTTTATTATGAGGTAATTATGTCTAAACACATGGCAAGTGCTCCACCTTGTAGTGAGAGTAATCTATGTTTTCACTTTACTGGGGCAGTTCTAATGGAACACAATTTTTATGGTACTTTTGCCTCCTCAAGCTTTATTTTTGTCATGGGGAGGGGGGTACTTCAATTGCAAGTTAGAGCATGAGCTGGGTGCTTAGATCACTAATGTCAAGTATCCCGTGAAAAACATTGGGCAGAAATCAAGTAAGATATGTCACCATTAATAGCATTAGTACATGATATGTTTGTGGTGTACATTTTTCACTGACACAGTGTATTCTTTCACCCAAATTACCATGCACTAGGAGATGTGCAGTATAATAGGAACACCTTACATCCAGCTAAATGCATGATGATATGAAGGTATATAAACAGAGGATATGATGGAACTCGGCAGAAGGGCAAGATATGATAAAGTTTTAATAGCTGTGAAAGAAAAAGACCTGGGAATCTGTTGAAAGTATTTTCATTCATTCATCATCTAATCTTGTGTTACCCCATGAGGAGCGTAGGAGTGCAGGGCTAGGCACGTTGGTCCTGATATTTAACCCGCCCCATCCTGGCAGATTTTTAATCAATGACTTCCCCCAATCCCAGCAGATTTTCAATTTTTTAAATTTTTTTTTACTAAAACCTCCGCTTATTATGAGAAACATTGAAAATTCAAAGAGAAATCGCTCACCTGAGGATTAACCCCTAACAGGCGGGCGATGTTACGTAACGTCCATGCGTGAGGAGGCGGATGACGTTATGTAACGTCCAGCCATTTTCGGTCCTAATTTATTGGTGAAATTGGGTGATGAGGCATCCTTGTCACCTATTGTCCTGCCCTCAACTCTCCCAAACCTTGAAACAAGTAAAATAGAATATCTCTGTCTGTCTGTCTGTCTATCTCTCTCTCTCTCTCTCTCTCTATAGGTATAAGTTGTAGTGTTATATTTGTTCAAGGAAAATACTATATACATATGTAAGTTATATTGTTGTAAGTGTTCAAGTAAAATAGAAAACACATACATAAGATTTTGAAGACAATGAATAGTGTAAAGAAAGCATAAATGATCAATATAGTGTTCAGTGGTGAAGAAAAAGCAAATGAATGAATAGTTTGTTAGCCTTCCCCCAGGTGCGCCTGGTGATTAGCTGCCTGCCCACTCTTCTCCCTCACTCCCCTCCTCCTCCCACAGCCAGCAGAGATGGATTACTGCACATGTAACACCTCTTGTCTTCGTTTTTTATCCATTTTCATTGAATTATGCATGTTTATGCTTATTCCTTGATACTTTGTTTTTCCGAAAATATGCTGCTCCACACAGTGGTATAATTGGTAAGTTGCCCACCCATAGGGAGTTAAAATGCTGATACAGGTAACAATACCCTTTCCTCACTGTGTTTTCTATGGGGCCTGGCTCCAGAGAAAACATATTCTATGGGAGGGGTAACTATTTCAAACCACTCATAAATGGTATTTATTTATTTATTTGGTAGGAATTTATATGTAGTACAAGAGTTTATTGCTTTTCACACTAATATAGGCGATATAAGCATTGTTTCACTCACCAAACACATTGACATACTGCACCTTTTTTGGCGACATTACCTGATCATCACTTCTTCCTCTAATGCTACATAAACTTTGTCTCCACATAGTCATCGATTGGGGAATCACTCTGGCCTTGAATTCTGTACCGTGGTGCGACGTGTCTTTACTGGCCAGGTCACTGGTAACAGGTGAGTTGCCGAGACAATGGCGTGCCGGGGGGAGGGAGGTCATGCGGGGTAAGGCATTGCCCTTGCCTGGCATAGGGTAGAGGAAGGTGTCCCGTGTATACGTGTCAAAAATCGCGTGGGAAATTTGTAAAATGTGCAAATGACAGACCTTGCAATTGCGGCGCGTTTATAAACATCAACGGGAGTCACAGTGACAAAACATTTGGACGTATATATACGTCAGTGGGACGCTACAGGTTAAGATGAGAGTGACCAGCCTCACTCATCCCTGAATGGCATTATGTGAGCAATAAACTCAACCATCCCATGGATAAAAACCTGCACAGGCCCAATCTGATTGGAGCGCCTTAACCACTATACCACCAGGCACCATAATTTGGTTATATGGTTACAACCCAGCATAGTAAATGAATTCCTGGTGTATAGGAAACCATTTGTCCTGTAACTTATTGTAGAGTCTCCCGTGGACAGAAGGAAGTGGCATTGAAAGTAAACCCTTTCCTCCTTTCCTTCCTCTTCTGACTTTCTTTCCTTCATTCTTTCCTGAATGACAAGCCAAATGGCTTCTGTACTCCAGGAAGCCATTTACTATGCTAGGTGGTAACCAAATAACCAAATTATTGTACATGGTGGTTTAGTGGGTAATTTAGGTGCTCCAATTGGATTGAGCCGGTGCAGGTTTATATCCAGTGGGTGGTTGGGATTTATTGCTCACATAATGCCACACGGGGATGAGCGGGGCTGGTCACTGATGCCACCAATAGGTATTCAGAGTGTGATCTACTATGACACAAGATGCGCTGTGCCCATATTATGATGGGACAGTCATTCACAATGGCATGGCATCACAAACAAGAATTCAGATTGTGATTTAAAAGATAGTGCCCATGTTAAGACAGGACAGTCCGTCATAATGGCTTGGTGTCAACTAATTATGCCCAGTCAAGAGGTGACTTGCAGGGGTAGATTAATCACTAGGCTGAATACCTTACAGCCAAGGCCCCCAACATTGAAAAAAAAAAAAAAAATCAACTGATAGATGATGTAACTACAGTGACTGGCATCACACAAGACCTCATGATGGGGGGCCCCTTCCCTGAGTAGGAGCCCCAATATCTGGATTAGCCAACAGCCCCCCAAAAAAAGTTCATTTGTCCCTGATTACTTGTGCCTCATCCAAGGAGAGGATGTCAGGCCTCAGGACAGGGATGATAATCCCAGGATGGTGTGGGATGGGTCGACCATCTGTGTCCTGGGATGGTACCAATATGTCTGCCCTCAACGGCGTAAAATAAATCCTGGTAAAAGGATGGGCTGCCAATATGAAGACTGGGATTGGTGGCCCAAGGTTAGGGTTGACCCAACAAAGGTGGGAAGGGTCACTGCTGTAAAGATATGGGAGGGATGCCAAAGGCTGCTAGTCCATCACAGGGCTGAAGCAATGTTTCTGCCTCCATACCTGCCCAGGGACATCCCTGAGGTGTTCACAGGCCAGGAGATGGAGGGAAGTTTAGAAAACCGTCCCAGGGTAGCAGTGGCCAAGCATAGCAAAAATGAGACAGTGGTATCCACCCTGTGGTTAAGCCACAAGTCAGTGTTATCCACCCCATGTTTAACCCTTTCAGGTCTCCTGGCCACGATCGTGGCTGTATCAGTACAAGTCTCCTGGCCACGATTGTGGCTGTATCAGTACAAGTCTCCTGGCCACGATTGTGGCTGTGTCAGTACAAGTCTCCTGGCCACAATTGTGGCTGTATCAGTACAAGTCTCCTGGCCACAATTGTGGCTATATCACTACAAGTCTCCTGACCACAATTGTGGCTGTATCAGTACAAGTCTCCTGGCCACGATTGTGGCTGTATCAGTACAAGTCTCCTGGCCACAATTGTGGCTGTATCAGTACAAGTCTCCTGGCCACAATTGTGGCTGTATCAGTACAAGTCTCCTGGCCACGATTGTGGCTGTATCAGTACAAGCCTCCTGGCCACAATTGTGGCTGTATCAGTACAAGTCTCCTGGCCACAATTGTGGCTGTATCAGTACAAGTCTCCTGACCACAATTGTGGCTGTATCAGTACAAGTCTCCTGGCCACAATTGTGGCTGTATCAGTACGGGGGTCCTGGCCACGATTGTGGTTCACCCATTTGCCTTCGACTCAAAACTGTGGCAGGCAGCTAGTGAATGTTATCAGTATTTCTCAATATTTACTCATTTCCTGGGTATTACACAATCCAGTTGAGAAGAAGTAAACAAATATTTATGATTTTAGGTTAGGAGGAGTGTTTTTCTCTCATTTTGTATACAGAAATGCACTGATTTAGGACACCACACACCACTTGCTATGCAGCTTCCCATCATTATTCCAGCTCTTGTATGGTAAGTGGAGCCCTAATATTTTGTAGACAGATGCATATTAGCTCCTTATGCATGACTATTATGTTTCTAATTTACAAACCTTGATTTTTTTTTTTTTTTAGGGGTCAAAAATGTGGTTTCTCAGGCTGGAACCAATTAGTGACCTGAAAACGTTAAGCCACATGATGGTGCTATCCAGCCTGTGGTTAAGCCACATGATGGTACTATCCAGCCTGTGGTTAAGTTACATGATGGTGCTATCCAGCCTGTGGTTAAGCCACGTGATGGTGCTATCCAGCCTGTGATTAAGCCACATGATGGTGCTATCCAGCCTGTGATAAGCCACATGATGGCGCTATCCAGCCTGTGGTTAAGCCACATGATGGTGCTTTCCAGCCTGTGGTTAAGCCATGGTCACATGGAGATATATTCAATTAACCCTTTGAGATTTTCGGCCTTCCACCGATTGTGTCTGTGCCAGATTCAGCCTGGCGCACATACAGGTCACCGTCGTGCAGCGATATTTGTACTTAATTGGCCTCTGTACACTAACTTTTTATGGTAGACTAATGAATGTGGTACCATTTTAAAGCTGAATAGTTGCTCTTTATCATAGTATGGTTGAAAAAGGTAAATACGGTACCTAAAGGGCCAATACGACAAGTAGAAGTTAGCCGAAAAGGAAAACTCGCACACCCTTCCATAGAAAAATATATATAAAAAAAAAAAAAAAAGTATTAGAGTTACATGAAATTTGATTGCACCATGTCAATCTACAGTAAAGTACCTTTCCATTGATATATAGTTTATGGCAATTTACATTAGTTTTCACAGAGAAAAGCGAAAGCTCTCGCTGTCACATAGGCAGATATCCATGCTGGTAATACTGATGTTATTCATGTTAAAAGCGAATTTATTATGGAAATCTGTCTGATATACTTGTCAGTGTATAACCAAATAGTTGGAAAAGGATAAACATAATAGTGTATTTAGAATAAGCCCAGATAGGATATGGAAAACATGCAAAAAAAACAATGTTGTTTCATATGACTCGAATTCGAGTCATCAGAATCTCAACAGTTGGATTTATAATGACTCGAAATCGCGTCTTCGGAATCTCAGAGGGTTAATAACAAACACAGGAGCAATAGCAAGAGAATGAAATTTCAGAAGATGGTCACATGGGTAGTTCTGTCCAAACAAGAAAAGTAAAAAAATATATTTCCCTGTGAGTGCCAGATGAATGATGGCCGTTCTCTTAAGTTTTACTAATGCAGGCATGAGTGTGGAAAAAGAAAAAAAAGAAGTGATGACCACCAACCAGGATGCTGCAAGTCTGGCTATGTTAGTGATTAAAGAAGTGGAGTATGACTAGAAAATATTTGTGGATATGTAAGTAGCTTGCCAGAAAGAGAAGTGAGAGCATTTGTTATAAAATGGTCAGAGAACTTAATTTGGATGAGCCAGAAACCATGAGGCTGTGGATATGACTTAGTAAATCCCAACAGCTTCATGTGTTGTCTTGTTTTTGGTATGATTGACAAGTAAGATACCAAAGTGGGGAAGTCTGTGTCCGTGAGTGAGCAGCAGGCTTGGATGTAAGCAATAGCTGGTCAAACGAACTTCCAGTGTATAATCCCGTCATGCTTTTCAAATTATTTGTCATTTCATCCATAATAATATTGTTATATTATGTGATGATTTAACACAAAAATGAGCATTACAATTTATGTAATGAATAGAACATTAGCAAATTAGCACATTTGACTGTAATTAAGGCCTCTTCTGTTTGTACTCATTGATAGATCGTGGGGCAGATCCTGATCTGGTTCAGATTTGAATCCAGATTTTGCTCCTCTGGTTTGTGATAACAGAACAATAGCTGGTTGTAAGGCTGATTTTACCTGTGATGGTTTTCCATAGTTCTGCATGGCCCTGTTGCCATGGATGATAATGATGATGAATTAAACTGCATGACTAATATTTTTGCTGTGTACAATTTTATGGCAGATATGAGATAAATGCCATGTATAGTATGTATGTCTGTGTGGAAGCTTGGAGGGGTAATCATCAAGGAGACACAATATCACCTTATTTTGCCCTCCCTCCCCTTCTCTCTCTCTTTTTTTTAGTGCAATTTTGAATTTCAACGGACACCATCCTGTGCACAAAACAGATGGACACCATCTTAGAATATGATTTTTTCACAAATTTTCCGCTCATCTTTGGTGATTTGCCCAAACTGAGCCTGGTGATTGGAACATAACTTTGTTAATTCTAGCCTGCCCATACCCTACCCAACCTAAGTTTTTGTAACCTTACTTAATTTAGCCAGACCAAACCTATTGTAACCTAACCTTTGACCATACCTAACCTAATTTTGCCTGTCCTACCTAACTTAACCTATTATAAGTTGACTCAGCTGAACGTTACAACCTTTATCTTATCCCAACAAATTTCCATAATCTAACCTTTATAATCCTAACCTGCTGGTTTTGGCATGTATAAAATTGTGACGCCCTTATAATGCAGCACAGGATGCTGGTCCATTTGTTCCCCTGTTGTGTAGGTGGGATTAGCTTAGTGGTTTATATGTGCAGGTGTGAGGAACCCTCTAGAAATTAAGTGTTTTGCTTTAGGATTAGGCTAATGTAAGTTTGGAGATGTGAAGAACACATTCTAGAAATTAAGTGTTATGCTGTAAGAGTAAGTTAATGGTTTATATCTGGAGATGAGGAACATTTTAGAAATTATATGTTGTGCCATAGGATTAGATGAGTGCTTTGTATGTGGAGTTGTGAGGAGCATTCTTGAAATTGTTATGCCACAGGATTAGGCTAAAGTTTTATGTCTGGTGATAGCAGGAACATTCAAGAAACATGGACATATCTTAGGAATTTGTTTTTGTCATTATTGTTATTATGTAATGTTGATTTGAGTGCATTATTACGTGGGAAAATGTGAGTTCCCTCCCAGGCTGTAGAATATCCTGTGTTGTTGTGGAGATGGAGTCACATGGAGGGGGAAGGTGTTATATAAAGGGATCATTGTGCCTCCTACCGTAGTTTAGTGTGTTCACGGTAGCCGACAGAGACCAGTACAGAGTGGAGAGTAGTCAGTCAGACAATGACTGTTAATCAGTGAAAGACAGAGTAGTCAGCCAGTTAACGGACACTGAATATTAGGGAGTGATGACGAAGGTAGTATGAGAGGGAAATGTGCCACCATGTTTTGCAAGTGTACCTCAGCTGTGCCTGGAAGAAGTAAAACCCTACAATGTTCAGTGGCCTTTGATTAATGTCCTGGCTTGTGTACTTATTGTTCTTGACACATCAACAAACTCTGCAGTGCTACAAATTGGCATCAGGAGTGGGATATGTTTTGAGAGATGGAGACGCATGGACAGGTTGCCAAAACAGTGGATATATCTCTGGCAGATATGCTTGCAGTGTTAGGAGCACAGCAAGAACAAAAGAAATACTTGCAGTGTTAGGAGCACAGCAAGAACAAAAGAAATACTTGCAGGGTTAGGGGCAGCAAGAAGAACAAAAGAAACATATACTTGCAGTGTTGAGAGAACATCATGAAGAACAAAGACCTTCAACCCTGTTACACACGTCCTGACTTTATCCTCCACTATACAGGACACCTCTTGCCTCACCTGTCTTACCTGGCCACTTATTCTTTCTACCTTACTGTTTGCCACCTGTTGTTGCTTCAGTTTCCTCATCTCCTCACACAGCTGGTGAAGGTCCTGTCAGCCCACTTATCTCCACACACAGCTGGTGAAGGTGCTGTCTGCCCACTCATCTCCTCACACAGCTGGTGAAGGTGCTGTCTGCCCACTCATCTCCTCACACAGCTGGTGAAGGTGCTGTCTGCCCACTCATCTCCTCACACAGCTGGTGAAGGTGCTGTCTGCCCACTTATCTCCTCACACAGCTGGTGAAGGTGCTGTCTGCCCACTCATCTCCTCACACAGCTGGTGAAGGTGCTGTCTGCCCACTCATCTCACACAGCTGGTGAAGGTGCTGTCTACCCACTCACCGGTTGCTCTAATTTTGCATAGTGTTGTGCTTGAGCTTCTTTCTGCTCTTCTTGATATTTCTTTTGTTCTTGATAATTTTCTTTGTTCTAGATATTTACTGTGTTCTTATTGCTGTGCTCTTAGATATTTATTTTATTCTTAATTTCTTTTTTTTTTCTTTTTGCTGTGCTTGATATTTTTATTTTTAATTTTTTAGATTCTTCTTAATATTTCTTGGTGGTAAGTGGTGGTGACCATCATCCACTCACGTGATGTAGTGCTGCCTACTTCTTCCTTCACCTTTATCATTCTTTTTCTGTGTCAGTCCTCCTCTCTTCCTATTTCTCCCATCTTTCTTTTCACTTTTTATTATTCTTTTTTCCTTTTCAGTTGGCTTTACACTGAGTGACAAGTCTAATGGTTTCCTGTAAGCCAGGAAACCATTTACAGTGCTGGGTGGTAACTGTATGACCAACCCATATGTGTTCCCAATGTGTTAATAAGTGGGTTGGTGGAGGGTTAGTGCCCCTTCCCTTAAAACAACTAAAAGACAAATGGCCACCCCTTGCGGGATCATTGCATCTGGCTATAGATCGTTTTGTTTCATTCATAAAGGCTCAAACATGCTTGTATGCATTGGCCTTGGTCATCAGATGGCAGCTTTCCATGCTGAACAGGGTTGGCAAAAATCATTGGATAGGAAAAAAAATCCAATTACAGTATATTTAATGTTATTGATTTGTATTCCAGCAATTCTACCCCTGTGTATATCAGTCTGACATGCAATTACTCATAGATATGATATAAAGAAGGATTTAGCAAGCTTTTATTTCCATCCTTAAACATACTTCAGGTTTCATTCACTCGGGACTTATCCTGGAAAGATCATATGACATCTCTTGTAAAATCTGCTTCCAAGAGATTAGGTGTGCTAAGCTGACTCCATACCTTCTTTACCCCTGCACAGTTGTTGACTTTATACATGGGTTTTATTTGCCCCTATGTAGAGTACAACTCTTGTGTGGGGAGGCTCACCATATACAGCTCTTCTCAATAGGGTGGAGTCAAAGGCTTTTCGTCTCATCAACTCTCCCTCTCTTACTGGCTCCCTTCAACCTCTGTCTCTTCGCCACACTGTTGCATCTTTATCTCTTTTCTATCGCTGCTTCAATGGTCACTGCTCCCCTGAACTATCTGCTTGCATCCCTCCACCTCTATGACGGGTGTGTTAGCAACAAACTGTCATCCTTTTCTGTCCAACTCTTTAATGCAAGAGTTAACCATAACTCCCAGTCCTTCATTTATGCAACAGGTCAACTCTGGAACTGTCTCCTTCTGTCTGTATTTCCTACTTCCCATGATCTCCAGTCTTTCAAATGAAGTGTGTTCAGACATCTTGAAATGAATGGATCTTGAATTTGGCTCTCTTTTGTATTGTGTTTGTTTTTTTCTTGGAAGGAACAGTTTGTGGGCTCCTGGCCTTTGGTTCTTTCTTCTTTGCATTAAAAAAAAAATACATGTAATAATGACAATACTGTAGCTGATTTAGAAAGCCAGCTTTTACCAGCCAGGTACACTTGTCTCACAGACGCTCTAATCACTAAGTTATAGTGCAGTAAAACATGGAACACCTCTTTGACTTTTACAATGGAAAGTTTAAACATTTTAGTTGTAGAAGAGAGAGCCAGCTGCCCTGGCTACTCCCTGTATATTATCAGTGATTGTTCTCAGTAGCTATACTATAAATTTACTCTATTAATTAAATGTTTTGCATGCCATTATAATGTATACTGGTATTTTTTTCTGTTAACAAGACTAGAAAAGAATTCTTTAACAAAAATATCATTAGTGTACTGAAAGGATTAATAAATGTGTCCATTTACATACTCTTATGTACCATAAATATGTTTTTGGTTCAAACATTTACTTAAAGTTTTCAGTTCACCTTACTGTTTTTAATCCTGATATTAGGAATACAACTCTTCACAATGAAAAACCACAGTTGATATAAATAACAAAAAAATATATACAACCCAAGAAGAATCAAGTGGTTTATAAAAAAATAAAAACAAACTTTTTCCTTGGTTTAAACCATGTTTTGAACCATTTGGTTTAAACCGTTGGTTTAAAGTGGCCAACCATGCTGCTTGATCTCTAGCAGCCTCCCTATTCAGTCCCTTATCCGTGAGGCCACACTTTATGACATCCCAGGTGTTTTTCGGTCTGCCTCTCACAACCCTACCCACAGTGTTAACAGTTCTCACTTTTTGCATCCCATCCTCTCAAGCCCAACCCATTCCAATCTATCTCTCTTCATCACAACCACACACTCTAGTCCCATCCTTCCTCTTAACTAATCCATCATAAACGTAGCCCCCCCCCAGGCCTCACATTCAAGGACACATTGTACATCCACTGAACTGTTGCCATATCTGGATATTGGAGCCTGTGAATATCCTCTTCCTTTACTGCCCAGGTTTCTCTTCCATACAGCATTACACTCCTAACACATGCTGTATACATAGGTCCCTTCGTACAGGGGGAGAGCTCTCTCAATGTCAGGAGTGGCACCAGCTCCCTGATCTTCTTCCAACCACTCCTCCCTGTGGCTACAGAGCTGCTCCAGCCCCACTTAGAGCACATAACATGTTTCTGAAATAACAGACCTCCTCCTATCACTTCAGAGATTCATCAGCAGTCCTTTCACACATAACAAATTGCACCTGCTGTCCCTGGCACACTGCACACAAAATCATTATTATCTCATAGTCCGCCTCTGATACCACTACATCTCTAATGTACCCACGATCACACACACCGCACAAGATGGAATTACTTCCCACACCATTGTCAAACCACACATGGCGACTCTTCCTCTTTGACAGTACCGCCACCATCAGTACCATTGGATACCATCACTTTTTTTTTTTTATCTGCTTTTACTCTTAAGCCCTTGTGCCCCGTACCATCGCTCCTCTTTCTAAATCATTCCCCTGCCTCCCTTTCGTTCTCTGCAGTCAACACCAAATCATTGGCATACAACATCTCCCATGGGAGTCCAGTCTGAAGTCACATGAGAGGGCTTCAAGCACCATGGCAAAAACAAAGGAGTCAAGACTGACCCCTGGTGCACACTAACATTCACGGAATACTCATCCCTCGTCTCCATTCACCATTACCTGGGTGCAAGCATGCACATACATGGCCATAACCACCCTAACCAGCCACTCCTCAATCCCATGCTTTCTCATTCCCACCTCACCACCTCTCTAGGGACTCTGTCAAAGGCCTTCTCCAAATCAACAAAAACAAAGTACAGATCCCTTTTCTTCCCAGTATATTTTTCCTGAAGCTGTCGAACAATGGCTATGGCATATTATGGCATCAGTGGTCCCTTTGCCTGGCATAAACCCAAACTGCATCTCATGAATATTCATCTTTCACTAATCATACCTTCTAGAACTCTCTCCATTACCGTCATTATCTGGTCCAAAAGCTTTATACCTTTATAATTTCCTCTTTCCAGGGCATCACCCTTCCCCATGTACACATTTACAGTTACACTCTTCAGCCATCCATGTCGGACAACACTGTCTATCAGTCCAGTCAGTCTGTTGCCAGATGCCTTAATCCTGTAAAGGGTGGCCACAAACAAACTGACTCTATGTTGCTCTGTCCCTCACCATTTCACTGCCCTCACTGCACCTCAGCTCACATCCCCCTCTCTCGTACACCTCACCACTCCATCCCTTTATCTCATCCTCAGCCTCCCCCTTCCTTTCACCCCCGTCCATCTCACTGCCATTCACTCTCTTCATTAGTCTCTTGCTCTCCATCCTCTCCACATGGCCAAACCACCTCAGTGTATTTCTCCTAATGCTTTCTATCACATCCACATCACAACACTCCTTCATTTCCTCATTTGTCCAGTTCTCTCCATGTAACTCCACATGCTCCTCTCAAATAACTTATTTCCACTGCTTCCTCACTCTTGAGCTTTGTCCTTACCAACAAGGTCCAAGCTCCACTTCTATACGTTAGAGTTGGTATCACAATACTGTCATGTAGTAACTTTTTTACTTCCATGCTCACTTCCTTGTTTCCTATCACTGCTTTCAAGGAACCAGCAACCTTTCTTCATTGTTGTACCCTTTCAGGCACTTCACCCTCTAAACTTCCATCCTTACTCATCACACTACCCAAGTACTTAAACGCACTCACACTTTCCATTTCATCATCCATCCCCACTGTAAATCCACTGACCTCACTTCTCTCAAAGACCATAACTTTCCTCTTCCTCTACATTCACCTTTAGATTCCATTTCTTACGCACTCTCCCAAACTCATCCACCAAGCCTTGCTGCTCCCCTTCGCCTTCATTTAGCAACACAGTATCATCTGCAAACAACAGTACAGGGAGTTTCCAAACACTACCCTCTCTCATTAGGGCCATCCAACATCCACTGCCCTACCTTGTATCTCTTTTATAACCTCATCCATATACAGATGGGTTAATTTGTTTAAATACCATCATCATCATCATTACCGTCACTACCACTATCACTATTCCCCATTATCATCATCACCACCTCTTCCTCCTCCTGCACCATCACCACCATCATCATCATCATCATCATCATCATCATCATCATCACCCCTTCTGCCTCCTCCTCCATCGTCATCATCATCATCATCATCATCATCATCATCATCATCATCATCATCATCATCATCATCATCATCCTCACCCCTTCTGCCTCCTCCTCCATCGTCGTCATCATCATCATCATCATCATCATCATCATCACCCCTTCTGCCTCCTCCTCCATCGTCGTCATCATCATCATCATCATCATCATCATCACCCCTTCTGCCTCCTCCTCCATCGTCGTCATCATCATCATCATCATCATCCACGACGCCATGCTCCTCCTGACTATTTGAATCTGACATAACCGTTTGTGGATGCTGCCTCATCCTATCGCTAAGTAGGATAGTTGGCATGATGGTAGTAGTAGTGTAGAAGCTGACTGGCATACTGTTAATGTGTCCTGCAGTATTTATTATTATTATTATTATTATTATTATTATTCTTACTCCTATTATTTTTATTATAACTATTATTATTATTATTATTATTATTATTATCATCATCATCATTATTATTCTTATTCTTACTCTTATTATTTTTATTTTTACTCACTATTATTATTATTATTATTATTATTATTATTATTATTATTATTATGATCATCATCATCATTATCATCATCATCATCATCATCGTCATCATCATCGTTAGTCTGTTTTTTTTTTTTTTTCATCTGGGGAACAGGGTCACTCACAGCCTGAATATTTAGTTGTAGTGACGTGAAATTCGAATGAGTCTCGTTGGTTACTAATCAGGTCAACCCCCCCCCACCTGAATATTAGGTCGTGGTTGCTTGAAATTCAATGAGCCTTAGTTACGGGGTAATGTGAGTCTCCTTGGCTACTAGTCAGATCAACCCTCCAAACTGACTACACTTGGCTATCAACCCAGCTGAAATGGGATAGCGATCATTATCAGATTAGAATATATGTCTGTCTATCTATCTATCTATTACCAGACGCCTTATTCCCGTAAGGGGTGACCACAAACAAGTCGCCTCCATGTTGCCCTGTCCTTCGCCGTTTCACTGCCTTCCTCCCAGCTTACACCCCACCCTCTCATATGCCTCTCCACTCCATCCTTCCATCTCATCCTTGGCCTCCATCTCACTCACACACTCTCCTCGTCAGTCCTTCGCTTTCCATCCTCTCCACATGGCCAAACCCAGGGTTGCCAGGTCAGAAACTGCCAACCCGCTGAGTTCCTCTCCCAAACCCGCCTAATCCCGCCAAAATGTCAGCCTTCTCACCCGCACAAAACAGCCTTGTCAGTAATCACAGACTAATAATATTAGGTTTACAGGTGAGCAACAAATGACGTGAAAAATAGTTCTATCTTATACAAACTTCATACATTAGCCTCACTATCTATCTATCTATTGCCAGACGCCATAATCCCGTAAGGGGTGGCCACTTGACTTTGAGTTACCTATTTTACAGGGAGGGGCACTAACCCTCCACCAACCCACTTGTTGACACGTAGGAGCACGTGTGGGTTGGTTATATGGTAGCCACCCAGCGTTGTAAATGGTTTCTTGGCTTACAGGAAACCATTTGGCTTGTCACTCAATGTAAAGCCACCTGTGAAGGAAAGAAAAGCAACAAGAAGTGACAGGAAAGATGGGAGAATTAGTCATATATTAAATTTGCAAAATGCACTTGTTTCATCACCTGGGACAGACAATCCATTATCGCAATCCATTTTCTTTTTCACAGCTTTTATTGTATTTTCTGTTATACTTTGCATATTTACCCATTGTCTTCCCAGTTCCACTATCCAGTAAACCTCCCTTCACTGTTCCCTGACTAAAATTGAAATGCTGCCTCTCTTATTTTACCACCACGGCATACATGGCTGCCAGGCCCCGTGACCTGTGTTTGAGTGTGATTAGGGGAGTCATATCCCGAGGGAGGGCTGGGCCGGGTGCTAATGGTTTCGTCAGATCCACCCACCACCACCTGCCCTCGATCTTGATCTCTCCGGTCCCCCTTGTTTTTGCTAAGAGACGAGAGTTACAATAAGGTTAATTTAGCAAATACCCTCCCGAGCTGAAGCCGCCGAAAACCCGCCAGTTAAGATATCAACTCGCCCCAAAACCCGCCCAACCACCAATGTTAGATTTTACCCGCCAGCCTCATATTAATACCGCCCAATTTGGCGGAAAATCCGCCAACCTGGCAACTCAGACCAAACCACCTCAATGTATTATTTCCTAACACTTTCTATCACATCCACATGCACCCCAATATCTCAGGTGACAGGCAAAGAGAAAGCTGCCCTAAATAATCCCTGTGAAAGATGACTGTAGTTGGTTCACCTTAACTTGGTCCAAAATGTCATCCTTTGGCAGCTTATTTCACGTAGCAGGTGGCTGAAAAAGTGTGTGTGTGACTACCATACATACATACATACATACATACATACATGCATCATACATATATACATACATACATGCACACATACATACATAAATTTCACATACCAAATGGCTGAAAAAGTGTGTGTGTGACTACCATAATACAAAGATAAAGAAGACATGGTGTAGTGCTTGTAGTGGACATCTACATACAGTATGTACATACATCATACATATATACATTCACACACACATACATACATCATACATGTATACATACACACATTCACATATATACATACACAAATACATACATACATACATATTGTACTTACACAAACATACTGAACATTCATACATACACATAATTCATTGTATATACATATATACATACATGATTCAGCAGCAATGCAATCAGTTTGTCTCCTGCGTCAATACTGTTATGTTCATAGTACACTGAGACGGGTTGGCCTTGTGCAGAGAATAACACATTGACTATACATACATATATATATATATATATATATATATATATATATATATATATATATATATATATATATATATATATATATATATATATATACACATACATACATACATACATATACACACGAACGAGCAGCCGGAGAGAGCGGACGTCCCAGCCATCGCTCCTAACCTTAAGTAGTTTCAGGAATTTTGTCTGTCCTGTCTCCAAAGGTCTTGCCTTAAATTTAAAATAATGAAAGTTAATAGACTACCAAAAATGTAAAGATTTATTGGCCATAGTATACATGAATGTTTGTAGTTTTTCGGTAACAGCTGTTTTCGTACTTTACATTAAACATGGCCGAAAATATAAACAATGAGGGACTGCAATTTCAAGGATTTGATGCCAATACCAATGTTATGGACCTGGTTAAAACATTAATTATGAGGATTAGTGAACTCGAAAAGAAAGTAGAGAATCTAGTGATAAAAGATGTGTCTGAAAATACGGAAACCACCATACAGAGTCTGATCCAGTCCAATGAAACAGCCAATGAAGAAATTAGGAATTTGAAGCGGGAAAATGTTGAACTGAGGAGGACACTAGAAGAGAGTACTTAATAAAACGGAGAAGGTGAGTAATGTATTAGAAGAACATAAGGCAAAGTGGGCACACGTAGAGGAAGAACAGAAAGAAGTGGTCAGCTTAAGAGAGATCATCCAGGAAGAAAGGGAAATGAACAAGAAAGAAATGGAAGAAAATGTAGTGAAAATACTGAAGAAAAAAGAGAAAATAGTGAGAGAAACTGTAGAAAGGAACAGATGTGTGGTAGTATTTGGAAACAGGGAAGAGGAAGAAAAGGTTAGGTTCGTGAGACTCGAGAGAAACACGAACATGGTGAGAGGAATATTAGGCAAGATTGACCCCGAAGGAGACAAGTGGGTAAAAGAAATTGAGGAAGTAAGGAGGATAGGGCCTTACAAGAAAGGGGAAACAAGACCAATGAGAGTCAAGTTTACATCAGAAAGTGTAATAAATGAGATACTTAAAGTGACCTGGAAATTAAGCAAAGAGGCGGGGATGGAAAATATTATAATAAGAAAAGATCTGAATGAAGAAGAAAGGGAAGTTTTAAAATCATTAAAGGAAGAAGTAAAGGAAAAAAAAATGATGAGGACAGAGGAAGAATGTAATACTTTTTTTTGGAGAGTATTGGATATGAAAGTAAGGAAATGGTATTTAAGGAAATAGAAGTGAAGGAAACTAGGGGGAATGGTTGTGAAAGATCAGAAGTTGAGGAAGTGGTACGGACAGAGAGTAGGAGAGAAGAGGGTATTAATAATGTCGAAAATAATTTGAAGGTGATATATACTAATGTTGATGGTTTCATATCGACAAGGATCGAAATTAATGATTTCTTGAGAGAACATGAACCTGATGTCATGTGCTTTGTAGAGACCAAATTAAGAGAAGATATTGATGTTCATTTGGGAGATGGTAAATACAAACTGTGGAGAAAAGACAGAAAAGAAAAAAAGGGAGGAGGAGTGATGATAGCAGTGAAGAACAACGTAAATGTAGATACTGTGGAAATGGGAGAAGGCAGGGCTGAAGTGATATATATGAAATTAGAAACTGGAGAGAATGTCAAGAGAGATATGGCGGTAGTGTATGTTCCCCCAAAGACGAGAGCATGGAAGGATGACGAATACCATGAGATGTTGTCAGATAAGGCTAGCTACTTGCAAAAAATATTTGAGAAAAGCAATAATATAATTTTGGTGGGTGACTTTGATTGTAAAGAGGTGAACTGGGAGGAATGGTACTCGGGAGGCGGCGAGGATTCGTGGGGCACTATGTTATTAAATATAATAATGAATAATGTGATGACGCAATGGGTCAAAGAAGAGACAAGGTTTCGAGGTGAGGACACACCAGCAAGGCTAGATTTACTGTTCACCAAAGAACCCGATGTAATAGAATCATTGGAATATCTCTGTCCTTTGGGAAAAAGTGATCACGTGGTTATTAAGTTCCAGATGTTAATAGGAAACGTCGAGCCAAGAGACGAGCTTCATAGACAGGGAAGATACTCATACAACTTTGGGAAAGCAAATTTTACAGGATTGAGAAACTTTTTTGAAAATGCGGATTGGAGAAAATTCAGAGAAACAAGAGAGATACAGAGGAAGTGGGATATCTTTCTAGACCTCTATAATTTGGGAGTGGAAAAATTTGTACCAAGAGTAAGAGGGAAAGAAAACAGGAAAAAGGAGTGGTTTAATAGAAGGTGTATGATAGCAAAAAAAGAGAGAGATAAGGCGTGGAACAATTGGAGAAAGAGAGATAACGACAGAACAAAGGAAGAATATAAAAGAACTAGAAATGAATACACAAGAATACGTAGAGAAGAAGAAAGGAATTTTGAAAAAGGTATAATTGACAAATGCAAGGATGAACCCAAACTGTTTTATAGATTTGTTAATGGCAAACTGAAACAAAAGGAAGGAATCACCAAGCTGAAAGTAGAAGGAGAGGTCTTTAAGGATGCGGCAATGCAAGCAGAAATAATGAACAAACGTTTCCAGTCAGTTTTCACTAAAGAAAAGGAGCTTGTGGAAGGGGAGGGAGTGATTAGAAATGTTCCGGTGATGAAAGATATAAAAGTGGAGGTACAGGAAGTGTATAAATTACTGGAAACTCAAGAGGTAAGGAAAGCCCCAGGACCTGATGGAATTTCTAATTGGGTACTGAAGGAATGCAGAGAACAACTGGCGGATAAAATTCACAGGTTAATTGTATGCTCACTGGAAGAGGGGAAAGTGCCAAAAGAATGGAAGAGGGCAAATGTGGTACCAATTTACAAGGGAGGAAACAGGGAAGAACCCCTGAATTATAGACCAGTGTCTCTAACCAGCATGATCGCAAAATTGTGTGAGAGAATCCTGAAAGACAGATGGATAAAATATCTGGAAGAGATGAATATTTTGGCTGAATGTCAGTTTGGATTCAGAAGTGGAAGGTCATGTGTTTCTAACTTGTTGAGCTTTTACTCAAGAGCGATTGATGTGGTACAGGAGAGAGATGGTTGGGTGGATTGTGTGTACTTAGACTTAGAGAAGGCCTTTGACAAGGTACCTCATAAGAGACTAATGTGGATACTAGAATATATAGGAGGACTAAAGGAGAAACTTCTGGAATGGATGAGAGACTTTTTGAGAGACAGACAAATGAGGACAGTAATAAAGGAAAAGATGTCTGGATGGAGGGAAGTAACAAGTGGAGTCCCTCAAGGCTCAGTGTTGGCGCCAGTAATGTTCCTGATTTACGTAAATGATATGGTAGATGGAGTGAACAGTTATGCAAGTCTGTTTGCTGATGATGTAAAGATCTTGAGGAAGATAGAGGTTGAGGAGGATTATAAAATACTGCAGGAGGATTTGGATAGGATACACGATTGGAGCCGGACGTGGGAAATGAAATTTAATGTAAAGAAATGTAAAATATTGGAAATGGGTAAAAGTACCAGGAGACCATCACTGAATTATTTTTTGGGTAATGAATTAATCACAAAAAGGAGAGAAGAGAAAGATTTGGGAGTGCTGGTCCAAGATAGTTTGTCACCAGAAAAGCACATTAACAAGATAGTTGGAGAGACTTATAAACTCTTGACTAACATAAGAGTAGCATTTCATTATATGGATGAGATGATGAAAAAATTTAAAGTGGCCATGATCCGCCCCAGGTTAGAATATGCAGCAGTAGTGTGGTCCCCACACAAAAAGAAAGATATAAACAAGATTGAGAGAATACAAAGAACAGCAACCAAGATGGTCCCCAGTCTGACAGACCTGTCATACAGAGAGAGATTGGAAAAACTGGATTTGCCTTCGTTAGAGGAAAGGAGAAAGAGGGGAGACATGATTGCGGTTTTCAGGACTATGGTGGGAGTAGATAAAATTGACAAAGAAGATCTGTTTGTATGGGATAAGAGAGCAACAAGAGGACATGGAATGAAATTGAAAAAGTCAAGCTGCTTGAAGGATATCAAGAAATATAGACTTATGGAATAGCCTGGACAAAGAGATCGTCCAGTCTAAAAACTTAAACGAGTTTAAAGCTAAATTCGACTTATTGAGAAACAGCGACGGAAACCCACGAGCATAGTACATTCCGTGTATATCACAATTAGGTATATTAGGTAAATACTTAAATATTTGGAACGACTTAGACAAAGAGGTGGTGCATGAGAAAAACATTCATGTGTGTAAAGGTAGACTTGATAAATGTGGATATGGAGACAGGACAACACGAGCACTGCTCAATTCGTGTATACTACAAATAGGTAAATACATACATGGTTCAGCAGCAATACAATCAGTTTGTCTCCTGCGTCAATACTGTTATGTTCATAGTACACTGAGATGGGTTGGCCTTGTGCAGAGAATAACACATTGACTATACATATACCGGTATACATACATACACATATACATATATACATACATACATACACACACACACACACACACACACACACACACACACACACATTGCCTATAGTTCTTTCACCTTAACATGGCCCAAATTGTCATCATTTTACAGCTTATTTCACACAGCTGATTGGCAGAAAAAGACAGTCCTGTGGCTGTACATCACTCATAGCACTTCTTCGTAACTAGCGTCATGACATTGTTTCACCTTAACTTAGCCCAGGTGTTGGTTATTGTTATGCTGGTGTTTTTAAGGCGACTTCTCGTCCTAAAAACACTAGCGACTGAAGCGGGGTCCTCTTTCTAGATCTGAAGTAAAGCACCAACAAAGGAACAGGACATAAAAACCAGGCAGTACACCTTAACACATCTATTACCTTAATTCTAACCGTTAAAATACAACACAGAGTGATATTTGACATACAGGGGAACAGGGACACAGAGTTAACATTCAGCACCACAAAATATAGTTACACTCAGTACACACTACAATGCTCATTCAGGGATATCTTGAATTATATATGGTATTGTCTATGTGTCACTTTTAGGCAGGATATACACTGAACTGATCACAAAGGGGATAAACAAGATTGGGAGTCTGCAGGGGAAATATTACTGTAAATAAAATAGGGTGCGGATAGCGACACTTGACACAGTCACCTGGTCACGGCGACACTCACACTCAGGCTTTTGACCGGCCCGCGCACCCTAGCCTTATGCGTTCACAGAAAGTTCTTTTATTGGGGGGACTTGGATAATTACTCTAAGGTTCATTCTCTGTCCTGCCAACACTGAGTTCTTCTGGACTATTGGTAACTGCACTGTTCTTCACTTAGTTACTGTTCACTGTTCTTTTTCCCCAATTTGTTCTCGACACAAGGGGAGTCACTATTTACCTGTATCTTCTGGGTAATGTTCACTCCGTGACAAGGGCGTGAGGGTAGAGCCCTAGGGGGACCCGGCCTGCAGAGGGCAAGGGATTACCCACAGGGGAGTCACTGCCCAGGTCACACTCGTCGGTGGGGTGCAGGGAGGCCCTCCCGCCTGGGGGCCTCGACCTGAGAGGTGGCCCTTGGGACTGGGGCCGAACAGCCTGAGTAGTTGGGCCTGTCGTCTCTGGCTCCGTGGAGTGAGGGAGCCGGGATCACCTTCGTCAGGAGCCGGTGGGTCTGGCCTGGGTGTTCTGGGACTGCGGGCGCCTAGGGGGAGAGGCGCCGACAGGGCTGGGCTGCGGCAGCTTCTCCTTCAGGACTCGGGCAGGAACAAGGATCTCCCAGGCGTGGGAGGTAGGTCCGATATCGGGCCTTGCCACCACTCAAGTGTCACCTCCAGGGCTATATTCCCGGGTGGTGACAAAGGGCTCCCACAGGGTTAAGAGGCTGGAGTAGGACTCACGTCACTCGTGTCCTCTCTGGTACGTCCTGAGGCCGGAGCCTTGGGTCGCCTTACCCTGGTACGTATGTTGGCTGTGGCCGTGAGCTTACCCGGCGTACAAGGAGCAAATGAAGGGTGTACAAGGTCGCTCCTTCCCCGCCACGTATAGAGACCGTCGGCGCGGTGTTGCTCCCGTAGTAGGGGACAAGCCAGAGTGAGGGGCACAGAGGCCACACTCTCTCCAGTACGTACTGAGGCTACCTTCAGGGGCTTCTCTACCCTGGTACGTGCCACGGCCGGAGCCGGATGTCTACCCGTCTTACAGAGAGCAACTGAAGGACGTACAAGGCCGCTCCTTCCCCGCCACGTATAGAGACCGTCAGCGCGGTGTTGCTCCCGTAGTAGGGAAAAGCTACACGTACGATAGCAGGGGCTCTTTACCCTAGTACGTACTCTGGCCGTAGCCAGGAGCTGATCTTTCTGACCAGAAGCAACTGAAGGGTGTACAAGGCCGCTCCTTCCCTGCCATGTATAGAGACTGTCGGTGCGGTGTTGCTACTTGCAAGACCAAAAAGCAATTCTTCCCACAAATCAGAAGTGCAGAAACAAGTAATTTTCCTTTACTTGTGCATTACTACCTCTGGATTTCATCACTTTACAGGATCAAAAAGCAGTGATGTATAGGAGGTGAAATTTTAATGGTTGTTCGTTCTGTAGCAGCCGTGGCTCGCGTAGAGCGCTCTAACTTACTTAGAGCGCTCCGCGCTGACCGAAGGGTCGGAGGATGGAATCCACCCAAGGGTCAATGGTAGACATCAGTAAGGGCATCCGGTCATAAAATGGTACACGCTCCATTCCAAAGTCCTCTACTCAGGGGCAACGCCTTAGCCCATCGGGGATACCTGGCGTAAAACCAAAAAAAAAAAAAAGTCGTTCTGGACTGAGTGGACATCAATGGTCGTCCTCTCAAAGACTTTCCTGTACCATATATCTGTTTACTAAATGAACATAACAGTGAATGGTCCGAAAATAAGTTTTATTTAACATTTCAGTTAACTATCCAGTATGTTCTAAGCCAACTCAGCCCCAGGACCCTACAGCAACATGGGACATTGTTCTCGCCACGTATTCTACACTGGACCATTTCTCTCTTGGCGCTGCTTCGGTAGCGCTTGGAATGTTGAAAACAAAATCTGAAAGCCAAACACTTTTAACATATATAAACCTGAATCTATACGTTAAACATCATGACTACAAGGTGGCTCACTCTCCTAATCCATGACTACAAGGTGGCTCACTCTCCTAATCCATGACTACAAGGTGGCTCACTCTCCTAATCCATGACTACTACAAGGTGGCTCACTCTCCTAATCCATGACTACAAGGTGGCTCACTCTCCTAATCCATGACTACAAGGTGGCTCACTCTCCTAATCCATGACTACTACAAGGTGGCTCACTCTCCTAACCCATGACTACTACAAGGTGGCTCACTCTCCTAATCCATGACTACAAGGTGGCTCACTCCCCTATCTCCCACACCTTTACTTATTCCCCTAGACTTACCAAAAGGGGGCCTGAAGCGACGAGCCATATGCCATTAATTACCCCTGCCACACCCATTATGGCCATGTACTTGTACACTCCCATACTCTCAACCATCAGCAGTGTATAGAGGTTCAAGCAAGACCCTGCCATGAACCCAAACATCCCCAGCGACACGTTTATCCACACTATCCCCTCCACGAAGCAGAACACTGTGAAGGATAGGAACTGATGACAACAGCGAAGGTGAATCGGCTCATCCCTCTATAGTTATACGTATTCAAATAATCATTCTCATCAAAATATCTTATATGCAGACTTTCAGTACTGTCACGTATGGATTTATATCTAATCTTAATCAGTTACTACTTACTAATAATCATAACCATAAGTCCTGCGGTGCTGATAATGATCAGAACACGGGTATTGAAAAATGGTAGGTCAGTCAGGGGGTCACCACAAGCCTAGAGAGAAGGTTAAAGATGCTGCACAGTGACACCCCCATGATGCCTATTCCTGTGTATATCCCTCAAACTTCATGGCAAATGGCACCATCATCATGAAGTTCAGATAGACACCAAACACAAAAACATCCTCCCACGGAAATGATGAGAGCTGACGCATACCGCAGAATTCCAATGTTTCTAAGTAAAGTTCTGAACAGTGCTACCAAAGTGGTTTTCAAGTCAGGTTTGTTTTTAGATGCACTGAGTGGTATGTGACTCTTAGTTCTGGTTGTTTCTTTGTCCACGGTAAGACTAAGGTCACCAGTACTTTTCTCACTGTTTTCGATCCACGTTTTGGAAGGTATCAGTTCACTTGTTTCAACCAGTCCCCGATTCTCCGTTCTGCCATCATCTGTTTCATCATTTCCTGGCTTATAAGTGCTGAAGATATCACGAAGTTCACTGCCAACATCTATTTTGAGATGTTTATCGCGAGATACTTCTTTTGGGGTTACTGTTTTCTCATCCTTTTTTCGTTTGTGCCAGGCAGCGGGGTGGAAGACTGCAGCAGCAGCACAGACATTGAGCATGAAGGCAGCGATGATGAGGGTGGCTCCCCTGAAGGCGTACTCCTGCTGCAGGTATGTGATGGTGGGAGGCCCCAGTATCCCACCTACACACATCCCTGCTGACATGATTCCAGTGGCCCGACCTCGCAGTCCCTTGAAGTAAAAGGGAATGATGCAGTAGGCCACCAGGCAGCAAAGACCAGACCCCACACCTAGACAAACAAAACATAGATTAAACGTTGGGTGAATGAGAAAAGATAGCTTTCATCCAGGCTCTTATTTAATATTTAGGACACCTTTCCGATAATTCAATGACATGCTTATCCATTCTCTTGTATAGGGATTCAGTGTCATGAGGGGGAGTACTAGTATCTCAGTATCTTATGACAAAATAAAAATATGTATGGAGGAAATAATTATACTGTCCCATTCTTCACTCAATTTCACAGGCAGCCTCAGCCATCTGTTCTTCCTCTTCAGTGAAATACATTGTTGAGCCATCGCTGCATTCATATACTTTCCTCCTGTTATGACATGTGCACTACATTTAACCCTTTTGAGAGCTAGGGATTCTTAAATCTTTTGGTGTGTTTGCCACAAGATGGTTTTTACTCTTTCTTGAAGTGGTCTCTGGTCCTTTAACGACGGTGACGTTACAATCACCATTGCCTGCAATATCAGGGACGAGTCAAAAGTCTGGGTCGAGTCAGTATCTTCCAAAACCCTCCCTCCCAGCTTTTCATCGGTCAACATGAAACACGACTGAGCAATGTCTATATATCCTGGGGCACAAAAGAATTGATATGGACAGAGAGCTTGCCCTCACATCACCACACTTCCTCAGGAGCACTTATTTTGTCTACCCTGGCTCAACAAACAATATCTTCATCGACCGCCTTATCATACGAAAGTGACCACCTCAGTAATGACACAAAAACAAAAATGAATGCTTTCTCTCTCTCTCTCTCTCTTTCTCTCTCTCTGACTAACCTGTGAGAAGGGAGTGTGAGAAGAAGAGGTAGGGAGCGCTGGTGGCGAAAGCGGAGAAAGTAAAACCAGCACTAACAAGCAGCCCACCGACAAAGGCCACACCTCTCCAGCCGAAGTGTTCCACTAGCGCCCCGCCCAGAAGGTTTGAGCTACACCACAAGAAATTCTCAGTATTGAAGATGGCTGGCACTACTGATGAGGGCGTCTGTAGCTGGTTAAGGAAGTCCAGGAAGAGGATGCTGAAGCAGTTAGCGATGATTCCCATAGACATCTGACGATTGAAAGTTAGCCATTAGGAGCATCCAGTTAGTAAACAAAATAAGTCGACAATACAAACATCCCTTGTTCTCTGCAGGTGAGTTAATACGGCCCTAATACTATTTTGAAGATTAGTTACAACCTCCCTAATACTCACCAATATAACAAAAGCACCTAACAGCACAACGTAGGCCCAACCACCATCCAAAGCCTCGGGTTCATCATCATCATCATCATCATCATTATCATCACCCAGTCTTTCCACATCCTTCTCTCTGCCACTTTCTGGTCGCATAATCAAGATCTCCTCCTCCTGCTTTATCTCTTGCCCGCCCGAGGCATCCAC
>NC_137001.1:2720696-2723196 GCF_032717465.1 Coenobita brevimanus
TCTCCTAATCCATGACTACAAGGTGGCTCACTCTCCTAATCCATCACTACTACAAAGTGGCTCACTCTCCTAATCCATGACTACAACAAGTTGGCTCACTCTCCTAATCCATGACTACTACAAGGTGGGTCACTCCCCTAATCCATGACTACAAGGTGGCTCACTCTCCTATCTCCCACACCTTTACTTATTCCCCTAGACTTACCAAAAAGGGGACCTGAAGCGACGAACCAAATGCCATTAATTACCCCTGACACCCCCATTATGGCCATGTACTTGTACGCTCCCATACTCTCAACCATCACCAGCGCATCAAGGCTCATGCAAGACCCTGCCAGGAACCCAAACATCCCCAGCGACACGTTTATCCACACTATCCCCTCCACGAAGCAGAACACTGTGAAGGGTAGGAACGGATGACAACAGCGAAGGTGAATCGACTTATCCCTATAGTTATACGTCTTCAAATAATCATTTTCATCAAAATATCTTACATGCAAAGTTTCAGTACTGTCACGTATTAATTTATATCTAATTTTATCAGTTACTACTTACTAACAATCATAAACATAAATCCTGAGGTGCTGATAATGATGAGGACACGCGTATTGAAAAATGGTAGGTCAGTCAGGGGGGTCACCACAAACCTAGAGAGAAGGTTAAAGATGCTGCACAGTGACACCCCCCATGATGCCTGTTCCTGTGTATATCCCTCAGACTTCATGGCAAATGGCACCATCATCATGATGTTCAGACAGACACCAAGCACAAAACTTCCTCCCACGGAAATGATGAGACCTGACGCATACCGCAGAATTCCAATGTTTCTGAGTAAAGTTCTGAACTGTGCTACCAAAGTGGTTTTCAAGTCAGGTTTGTTTTTAGATGCACTGGGTGGTACGTGACTCTTAGTTCTGGTTGTTTCTTTGTTCACAGTAAGACTAAGGTCACCAGTACTTTTCTCACTGTTTTCGATCCATGTTTTGGAAGATATCAGTTCACTTGTTTCAACCAGTCCCAGAATCTCTGTTGTGCCATCATCTGTTTCATTTCCTGGCTTATAAGTGCTGGAGATATCATGAAGTTCACTGTCAACATCTGTTTTGAGATGTTTATCGCCAGATACTTCTTTTGGGGTTACTGTTTTCTCATCCTTTTTCCGTTTGTGCCACGCAACGGGGTGTAAGACTGCAGCTACAGCACACTTATTGAGCATGAAGGCAGCGACGATGAGGGTGGCTCCCCTGAAGGCGTACTCCTGCTGCAGGTAGGTGATGGCGGGAGGCCCAAATATCCCACCTATACAGATCCCCGCTGACATGATTCCAGTGGCCCGACCTCGCAGTCTCTTCAAGTAAAAGGGAATGATGCAGTAGGCCACCAGGCAGCACAGACCAGACCCCACACCTAGACAAACAAAACATAGATTAAACGTTGGGTGAATGAGAATAGATAGCTTACATCCAGGCTCTTATTTAATATTTAGGACACAGTTCCGATAATTCAGTCACATGCTTATCCATTTTCTCGTATAGGGATGCAGTGTCATGAGGGTGAATACTCGTATCTCAGTATCTTACGACAAAATAAAAACATGCATGGAGGAAATAATTATAGTGTCCCATTCTTCACTCAATTTCACAGGCCGCTTCAGCCATCTGTTCTTCCCCTTCAGCGTAATAAATTGTTGAGCTATCACTGCATTCATGTATTTTCCTCCTGTTATGACATATGCACTACATTTAACCCTATCGAGAGCCAAGGATTCTTAAATCTTTTGGTGTGTTCGCCACAAGATGGTATTTACTCTCTCTTGAAGTGGTCTCTCGTCCTTTAACAACGGTGACTTTACAATCACCCTTGCGTGCAATATCAGGGAAGAGTCAAAAGTCTGGGTCGAGTCAGTATCTGCCAAAACCGTCCCTCCCAGCTTTTCATCGGTCAGCATGCAACACGACTGAGCAATGTCAATATTCCCTGGGGTACAAAAGAAATGAATGAGAGAGCTTGCCCTCGCATCACCACACATCCTCAGGAGCCCTTATTGTGTCTACCCTGGCAAGACAAACAATATCTTAATCGCCCGCCTTATCATATGACAGCGACCACCTCAGTAATGGCACAAAAATATTGGATGCGCTCTCTATCTCTCTCTCTCTCCCTCTGACTAGCCTACGAGAAGGGAGTGTGAGAAGAAGAGGTAGGGAGCACTGGTGGCGAAGGCGGAGAAAGTAAAACCAGCACTAATAAGCAGCCCACCGACAAAGGCCACACCTCTCCAGCCAAAGTGTTCCGCTAGTGCCCCAACCAGAAGGTTTGAGCCGTTCCACAAGAAACTCTCAGCGTTGAAGATGGCTGCCACTACTGCTGAGGGCGTCTGTAGCTGGTTAAGGAAGTCCAGGAAGAGGATGCTGAAGCAGTTACTGATGATTCCTACAGAGATCTGATGATTGAAAGTTAGCCATTAGACGCATCCAGTCCGTCAGTAAATAAAATAAGT
>NC_137001.1:2728196-2730696 GCF_032717465.1 Coenobita brevimanus
CTCTCCTAATCCATGACTACAAGGTGGCTCACTCTCCTAATCCATGACTACTACAAGGTGGCTCACTCTCCTAATACATCACTACTACAAAGTGGCTCACTCTCCTAATCCATCACTACTACAAAGTGGCTCACTCTCCTAATCCATGACTACAACAAGGTGGCCCACTCTCCTAATCCATGACTACTACAAGGTGGGTCACTCCCCTAATCCATGACTACAAGGTGGCTCACTCCCCTATCTCCCACACCATTACTTATTCCCCTAAACTTACCAAAAAGGGGGCCTGAAGCGACGAGCCAAATGCCATTAATTACCCCTGACACACCCATTATGGCCATGTACTTGTACACTCCCATACTCTCAACCATCAGCAGCGCATCAAGGCTCATGCAAGACCCTGCCAGGAACCCAAACATCCTCAGCGACACGTTTATCCACACTATCCCCTCCACGAAGCAGAACACTGTGAAGGATAGGAACGGATGACAACAGCGAAGGTGAATCGACTTATCTCTATAGTTATACGTATTCAAATAATCATTTTCATCAAAATATCTTACATGCAAAGTTTCAGTACTGTCACTTATTGATTTATATCTAATCTAATCAGTTACTACTTACTAATAATCATAACCATAAGTCCTGAGGTGCTGATAATGATGAGGACACGCGTATTAAAAAATGGTAGGTCAGTCAGCGGGGTCACCACAAACCTAGAGAGAAGGTTAAAGATGCTGCACAGTGACACCCCCCATGATGCCTCTTCCTGTGTATATCCCTCAGACTTCATGGCAAATGGCACCATCATCATGATGTTCAGACAGACACCAAGCACAAAACTTCCTCCCACGGAAATGATGAGAGCTGACGCATACCGCAGAATTCCAATGTTTCTGAGTAAAGTTCTGAACAGTGCTACCAAAGTGGTTTTCAAGTCAGGTTTGTTTTTAGATGCACTGGGTGGTACGTGACTCTTAGTTCTGGTTGTTTCTTTGTTCACAGTAAGACTAAGGTCACCAGTACTTTTCTCACTGTTTTCGATCCATGTTTTGGAAGATATCAGTTCACTTGTTTCAACCAGTCCCAGAATCTCTGTTGTGCCATCATCTGTTTCATTTCCTGGCTTATAAGTGCTGGAGATATCATGAAGTTCACTGTCAACATCTATTTTGAGATGTTTATCGCCAGATACTTCTTTTGGGGTTACTGTTTTCTCATCCTTTTTCCGTTTGTGCCAAGCAACGGGGTGTAAGACTGCAGCAACAGCACAGTTATTGAGCATGAAGGCAGCGACGATGAGGGTGGCTCCCCTGAAGGCGTACTCCTGCTGCAGGTAGGTGATGGCGGGAGGCCCCAGTATCCCACCTATACAGATCCCCGCTGACATGATTCCAGTGGCCCGACCTCGCAGTCTCTTGAAGTAAAAGGGAATGATGCAGTAGGCCACCAGGCAGCACAGACCAGACCCCACCTAGACAAAAAAAACATAGATTAAAAGTTGGGTGAATGAGAAAAGATAGCTTACATCCAGGCTCTTATTTAATATTTAGGACACAGTTCCGATAATTCAGTCACATGCTTATCCATTTTCTCGTATAGGGATGCAGTGTCATGAGGGTGAATACTCGTATCTCAGTATCTTACGACAAAATAAAAAAATGCATGGAGGAAATAATTATAGTGTCCCATTCTTCACTCAATTTCACAGGCCGCCTCAGCCATCTGCTCTTCCCCTTCAGTGTAATACATTGTTGAGCTATCACTGCATTCATGTACTTTCCTCCTGTTATGACATATGCACTACATTTAACCCTATCGAGAGCTAGGGATTCTTAAAACTTTTGGTGTGTTTGCCACAAGAAGGTATTTACTGTCTCTTGAAGTGGTCTCTCGTCCTCTAACAACGGTGACGTTACAATCACCCTTGCGTGCAATATCAGGGAAGAGTCAAAAGTCTGGGTCGAGTCAGTATCTGCCAAAACCGTCCCTCCCAGCTTTTCATCGGTCAGCATGCAACACGACTGAGCAATGTCAATATTCCCTGGGGTACAAAAGAAATGAATGAGAGAGCTTGCCCTCGCATCACCACACATCCTCAGGAGCCCTTATTGTGTCTACCCTGGCAAGACAAACAATATCTTAATCGCCCGCCTTATCATACGACAGCGACCACCTCAGTAATGGCACAAAAATATTGGATGCGCTCTCTCTCTCTCTCTCTGACTAACCTACGAGAAGGGAGTGTGAGAAGAAGAGGTAGGGAGCACTGGTGGCGAAGGCGGAGAAAGTAAAACCAGCACTAATAAGCAGCCCACCGACAAAGGCCACACCTCTCCAGCCAAAGTGTTCCGCTAGTGCCCCACCCAGAAGGTTTGAGCCGTTCCACAAGAAACTCTCAGCATTGAAGATGGCTGCCACTACTGCTGTGGGCGTCTGTAGCTGGTTAAGGAAGTCCAGGAAGAGGATGCTGAAGCAGTTACTGATGATTCCTACAGAG
>NC_137001.1:2735696-2738196 GCF_032717465.1 Coenobita brevimanus
CACTCTCCTAATCCATAACTACTACAAGGTGGCTCACTCTCCTAATCCATGACTACTACAAGGTGGCTCACTCTCCTAATCCATGACTACAAGGTGGCTCACTCCCCTATCTCCCACACCTTTACTTATTCCCCTAGACTTACCAAAAAGGGAGCCTGAAGCGACGAACCATATGCCATTAATTACCCATGCCACACCCATTATGGCCATGTACTTGTACACTCCCATACTCTCAACCATCAGCAGTGTATAGAGGTTCAAGCAAGACCCTGCCATGAACCCAAACATCCCCAGCGACACGTTTATCCACACTATCCCCTCCACGAAGCAGAACACTGTGAAGGATAGGAACTGATGACAACAGCGAAGGTGAATCGGCTCATCCCTATAGTTATACGTATTCAAATAATCATTCTCATCAAAATATCTTATATGCAAACTTTCAGCACTGTCACGTATTGATTTATATCTAATCTAATCAGTCACTACTTACTAATAATCATAACCATAAGTCCTGCGGTGCTGATAATGATGAGAACACGGGTATTGAAAAATGGTAGGTCAGTCAGGGGGGTCACCACAAGCCTAGAGAGAAGATTAAAGATGCTGCACAGTGACACCCCCCATGATGCCTGTTCCTGTGTATATCCCTCAGACTTCATGGCAAATGGCACCATCATCATGAAGTTCAGATAGACACCAAACAAAAAACATCCTCCGACGGAAATGATGAGAGCTGACGCATACCGCAGAATTCCAATGTTTCTGAGTAAAGTTCTGAACAGTGCTGCCAAAGTGGTTTTCAAGTCAGGTTTGTTTTTAGATGCACTGAGTGGTATGTGACTCTTAGTTCTGGTTGTTTCTTTGTCCACGGTAAGACTAAGGTCTCCAGTACTGTTCCCACTATTTTCGATCCACGTTTTGGAAGGTATTAGTTCACTTGTTTCAACCAGTCCCCGATTCTCCGTTGTGCCATCATCTGTTTCATCATTTCCTGGCTTATAAGTTCTGGAGATATCACGAAGTTCACTGTCAACATCTATTTTGAGATGTATATTGCCAGATACTTCTTTTGGGGTTACTGTTTTCTCATCCTTTTTCCGTTTGTGCCAGGCAACGGGGTGGAAGACTGCAGCAGCAGCACAGTTATTGAGCATGAAGGCAACGACAATGAGGGTGGCTCCCCTGAAGGCGTACTCCTGCTGCAGATAGGTGATGGCAGGAGGACCCAGTATCCCACCTACACACATCCCCACTGACATGATTCCAGTGGCCCGACCTCGCAGTCTCTTGAAGTAAAAGGGAATGATGCAGTAGGCCACCAGGCAGCAAAGACCAGACCCCACACCTAGACAAACAAAACATAGATTAAACGTTGGGTGAATGAGAAAAGATAGCTTTCATCCAGGCACCTTTCCGATAATTCAATCAAATGCTTATCCATTCTCTTGTATAGGGATGCAGTGTCATGAGGGGGAGTACTAGTATCTCAGTATCTTATTGCAAAATAAAAATATGCATGGAGGAAATAATTATACTGTCCCAGTCTTCATTCAATTTCACAGGCCGCTTCAGCCATCTGTTCTTCCCCTTCAGTGTAATACATTGTTGAGCCATCGCTGCATTCATGTACTTTCCTCCTGTTATGACATGATCACTACATTTAACCCTTTCAAAAGCTAGGGATTCTTAAATCTTTTGGTGTCTTTGCCACAAGATGGTTTTTACTCTCTCTTGAAGTGGTGTCTCGTCCTTTAACGACGGTGACGTTACAATCACCCTTGCGTGCAATATCAGGGACGAGTCAAAAGTCTGGGTCGAGTCAGTATCTTCCAAAACCCTCCCTCCCAGCTTTTCATTGGTCAACATGAAACACGACTGAGCAATGTCTATATTCCCTGGGGAACAAAAGAATTGAGATGGACAGAGAGCTTGCCCTCACATCACCACACTTCCTCAGGAGCACTTATTTTGTCTACCCTGGCTCGACAAACAATATCTTCATCGATTGCCTTATCATACGAAAGTGACCACCTCAGTAATGGCACAAAAACAAAAATGGGTGCTTTCTCTCTCTCTCTCTCTCTCTCTCTCTCTCTCTCTGACTAACCTACACGAAGGCAGTGTGAGAAGAGGTAGGGAGCGCTGGTGGCGAAGGCGGAGAAAGTAAAACCAGCACTAACAAGCAGCCCACCGACAAAGGCCACACCTCTCCAGCCGAAGTGTTCCACTAGCACCCCGCCTAGAAGGTCTGAGCCGCACCACAAGAAATTCTCAGTGTTGAAGATGGCTGCCACTACTGATGAGGGCGTCTGTAGCTGGTTAAGGAAGTCCAGGAAGAGCATGCTGAAGCAGTTATTGATGATTCCCATAGACATCTGATGATTGAAAGTTAGCCATTAGGAGCATCCAGTTAGCAAACAAAATAAGTCGACAATACAGACATCCCTTGTTCTCTGCAGGCGAGTTAATACGGCCCTAATACTATTTTGAAGATTAG
>NC_137001.1:2743196-2751470 GCF_032717465.1 Coenobita brevimanus
GGGTATATAAAATAAGGGCTCCTGAGGAAGTGTGGTGATGTGAGGGCAAGTTCTCTGTCCGTCTCAAAATCTTTTGTGCCCCAGGATATATAGACATTGCTCAGTCGTGTTTCATGTTGACCGATGAAAAGCTGGGAGGGAGGGTTTTCGAAGATACTGACTCGACCCAGACTTTTGACTCGTCCCTGATATTGCACGCAAGGGTGATTGTAACGTCACCGTCGTTAAAGGACGAGAGACCACTTCAAGAGAGAGTAAAAAGCATCTTGTGGCAAACACACCAAAAGATTTAAGAATCCCTAGCTCTCGAAAGGGTTAGATGTAGTGCACATGTCATAACAGGAGGAAAGTATATGAATGCAGTGATTGCTCAACAATGTATTTCACTGAAGAGGAAGAACAGATGGCTGAGGCTGCCTGTGAAATTGAGTGAAGAATGGGACAGTATAATTATTTCCTCCATACATATTTTAATTTTGTCATAAGATACTGAGATACTAGTACTCCCCCTCATGACACTGCATCCCTATACGAGAGAATGGATAAGCATGTGATTGAATTATCGGAAAGGTGTCCTAAATATTAAATAAGAGCCTGGATAAAAGCTATCTTTTCTCCTTCACCCAACGTTTAATCTATGTTTTGTTTGTCTAGGTGTGGGGTCTGGTCTTTGCTGCCTGGTGGCCTACCGCATCATTCCCTTTTACTTCAAGAGAGTGCGAGGTCGGGCCACTGGAATCATGTCAGCAGGGATGTGTGTAGGTGGGATACTGGGGCCTCCCACCATCACCTACCTGCAGCAGGAGTACGCCTACAGGGGAGCCACCCTCATCGTCGCTGGCTTCATGCTCAATAACTGTGCTGCTGCTGCAGTCTTCCACCCCGCTGCCTGGCACAAACGAAAAAAGGATGAGAAAACAGTAACCCCAAAAGAAGTATCTGGCGATAAACATCTCAAAATAGATGTTGACAGTGAACTTCGTGATATCTCCAGCACTTATAAGCCAGGAAATGATGAAACAGATGATGGCACAACGGAGAATCGGGGACTGGTTGAAACAAGTGAACTGATACCCTCCAAAACGTGGATCGAAAACAGTGAGAAAAGTACTGGTGACCTTAGTCTCACCGTGAACAAAGAAACAACCAGAACTAAGAGTCACATACCACCCAGTGCATCTAAAAACAAACCTGACTTGAAAACCACTTTGGTAGCACTGTTCAGAACTTTACTCAGAAACATTGGAATTCTGCGGTATGCGTCAGCTCTCATCATTTCCGTGGGAGGATGTTTTTTGTTTGGTGTCTATCTGAACTTCATAATGATGGTGCCATTTGCCATGAAGTCTGAGGGATATACACAGGAACAGGCATCATGGGGGGTGTCACTGTGCAGCATCTTTAACCTTCTGTCTAGGCTTGTGGTGACCCCCCTGACTGACCTACCATTTTTCAATACCCGTGTTCTGATCATTATCAGCACCGCAGGACTTATGGTTATGATTATTAGTAAGTAGTAACTGATTAGATTAGATATAAATCAATACGTGACAGTACTGAAAGTTTGCATATAAGATATTTTGATGAGAATGATTATTTGAATACGTATAACTATAGGGATGAGCCGATTCACCTTCGCTGTTGTCATCAGTTCCTATCCTTCACAGTGTTCTGCTTCGTGGAGGGGATAGTGTGGATAAACGTGTCGCTGGGGATGTTTGGGTTCCTGGCAGGGTCTTGCATGAGCCTCTATACACTGCTGATGGTTGAGAGTATGGGAGTCTACAAGTACATGGCCATAATGGGTGTGTCAGGGGTAATTAATGGCATATGGCTCGTCGCTTCAGGCCCCCTTTTTGGTAAGTCTAGGGGAATAAGTAAAGGTGTGTGAGATTTTTTTTTTTTTTTTTTAAATAACAGAACGGAGGAAGGAAAAACAAATGGAGAAAAAAAATAATCCATACACCAGATTACTGGTGTCCTCTGTTCATAAAATATCTGTAAGAGTTAGACTTGAATAGTTGTAGGTTGAAATTTGGAGGAAAACAACTCTGGGGAAGCGAGTTCCAGAGAGATGCAGTTCGGGGAATGAAAGAATTCTGATAGGCAGAAGTTCTGCAATATGGTTGAGTGACATTCCAGTCATGAGCGCTACCAGATGCCCGTGTAGGACGAGGGAAGGCATGGAGAGGTGGCACCATGGACGCAACTTCGTCTGAGCATTTGCCAAAAAAATATCTGTAAAATAATGCAAGGGAGGCAACATTCCTTCTTACTTGCAGGGGAGGTAGTTTATATGTAATGGCAGGGTTGTTAATGATTCTAACAGCTTTATTCTGAATTTTGTCTAGTTGTCTTAATGCAACTTCTCCACAACCATTCCACAAGGGTGAGCAGTATTCAAGCTGAGAGCGCACATGACTCTTATAAATTATAGCTAACTGCTCATCAGCGAAGAAGTTACGGACTCTGTACAATAATCTAAGTTTCTTTGAGGCGGTTTTAGCAAGTGATCTGACATGAGAGGTCCAGCTGAGGGCACTGTTAAATGAGACACCAAGAATTTCAATACTTTTGGAGATGGGAACATTAGTAGCACTGAAGGTAATGTACGAATCTGGCAATATCTGTCTATTAGTAAACTGTATATATTGAGTTTTACTAGCATTAAAAGAGACAAGGTTGTTTTGTCCCCATTCACTGATTGTAGATAGATCTTGATTTATGGAGATGGCTGTATTGAGTTGAGAGGTAGAGATATTAGACTTTGTAAATGGATGTCTGAGTGTGAATGAACTATGTAGTGTTGAGTCATCTGCATATGAGTGAATGGGATTGTGAGTGACAGATAAGAGATCATTAATATGAACCAGAAATAGGGTTGGTGCCAGAACTGATCCCTGCGGCACGCCGGCATTAATTGAGTGGAAATTCGAATATACATCATCTACTTTTACTCTTATTTTCCTGTCACTAAGATAAGAAGAAATCAAAGGAACAAAAGACGTTAGTCCATAGCAAGGGAGTTTGGACAGCAGGGAACGGTGCCATACTCTGTCGAAAGCTTTAGAGATATCAAGAGCTACTGCATGAGTTTCTCCAAAAAGATCAATTGATTGATGGATGGTATGAGTTAAGAGATTGAGTATGTCAATGGTGGATCTTTCGTGGCGAAAACCGTATTGTCTATCATTAATTAATTTCTTGGATTCAAGATGTTTAACAATATGCTTATTAATTAAAGTTTCAAATACCTTACCAAGAGAAGATGTGATAGCTATTGGTCTGTAATTGGAGGGGTCAGACGAACTTCCTTTCTTCGGAACTGGGTGGATATTGGCTTCTTTCCATGAATTTGGGAATAAAGAAGTACGTATGCATAGTCTGAATAATTTAGCTAGGACAGAGGCAAGTTCAGGGGAACACTTTTTCAAAACAATTGGCGGAATTCCATCTGGACCTGGAGCTTTGTTGGTAGGTAAATTGTCTAGGATGGATTTTACAAATCTTGTCTGTATTTTAAGTGGGGCAATTTCAGGAGAATCAAGTTCCAGTACTGAGACATTCTGGCTGGTATCATCTATGGTAGAGAATCTTGCAAAGGTACTAGCAAAGATATCTGCTTTCCCACGTGGGTCATTTGTAATATTGCCATCTGAAGATTTTAGTGGAGGAATGGAAGATGACTTGTTAAAGTTATTATTGAAAGAATTAAGAGTTGACCAGAATATTCTATTGTCATTAGGGTTGTTAAGTAGTTTTGATGCTTGCTTTTGAAGAAAGTTTGATTTAAATAGATTTAATACAGCTTTTGCATGATTTCTAGCAATTTTAAATTGGGAGAGTGATTCAGGTGTTTTTGATTTTAAGTAAGAGTTATATGCTAATGACTTTTGGGCTGTTGCTCTGGCACAATTGCCATCAAACCATTTTGGAGAATTTGATCTTTTAGTGAATTGTTGACTTGGTATGAATAAATCCATACCAGCTAGTATTAAGTCACAAATGTGGGACTGGGTAGAATTGGGATCACTAGAGAAGAAAGACTGCCATGGAACATCAGCAAGATAATTTCTAAATCCATCCCAGTCTGCCCTGTCAAAGTGCCATCGGGTCACCCTGACAGGTTCTGAATGGGGAGGTGTAGGAGGGTTAACTAATGAGGCTTTGATGAGATTGTGGTCAGAGGATCCAAGTGGTGACAGTACCTCTATCCTGTATTGATCTGGATTATTTGTCAAGAATAAATCCAAGAGATGGGCATTATGGTCAGGATTATCAGGTATTCTGGTTGGTTGCTTTACCAACTGGGTGAGATTAAATGATTCCGCAAACAGCTCGCATTCTAGACCAGCGTCGTCAGTCCGGGCAGAATGCAATAACCATTCAACGTTGTGTATGTTAAAATCACCCAAAATGGTAATATCATTGCCAAGGGCAAGGTCAAGGTTACCCAACTGAGTGGATATGGAATCAAATACACTGGGTTCCGAAGAAGCATTGGGGGAACGATAAACTACACAGATATATTTGGTAATGTTTTGGCAATTTAATTTATATAATGAGTAATCCAAACTGGATGAAGTGAAGTTTAAAATAGTATCAACTGCATATTGGGATTTGATATAACAACAGGTGCCGCCCTTGTTTCGAAAGTTTGTAAGGAGATGGTAACCGGGAAAACAAAATGGAGATATATCGGTAGAGGGTGAGATTTGTGGTTCTGTGAGGAAAAGGGCCAAAGGGGATATGGACTGAAGGAAAAAGTGAACTGAATTTAAATTTGTGGTAAAGAATAAGGCCGCACCGTCACCTCTTCGCCGACGAGCATTCCCGGAAATAGCAACAGTCGCTGCTGGCACAGTCGCTTGATAGCGACCGGGAGGACCCTGTGCCTCCAGCCCTACCCTACCGGTGGTGGCAATCCGAGATACCACCTCATTTGATTGTGAGATTGCAGCGGCCATTACTAAAGATGTGAATAGAAGGTGTGATATGTTATGCGCATGTAGTGTGATGTAGACAGTTGAAGGTAGAGGTATCATGAGAGCATGCTGGCCTACTCTCTGTGTAAATGAATGCACTGAAAATGTTCAGAAAAGGGAGATGGTCAGGATCAAGTCCTGGGGGCTGGTGAAACGGGAGCTCCAGCTCTCCCTGTCACCAGCTTGCCATCAACCTCGGGAGTACTGCCCTGTTCGACTGGTGCTACCTTGTAGTCATGGATTAGGAGAGTGAGCCACCTTGTAGTAGTCATGGATTAGTAGAGTTAGCCACCTTGTAGTCATGATGTTTAACGTATAGATTCAGGTTTATATAAATTAAAATTGTTTGGCTTTTGGATCTTGTTTTCAACACTTCAAGCGCTACCGAAGCAGCGCCAAGAGAGAAATGGTCCAGTGTAGAATACGTGGCGAGAACAATGTCCCATGTTGCTGTAGGGTCCTGGGGCTAAGTTGGCTTAGAACATACTGGATAGTTAACTGAAATGTTAAATAAAACTTATTTTCGGACCATTCACTGTTATATTCATTTAGTAAACAGATATATGGTACAGGAAAGTCTTTGAGAGGACGACCATTGATGTCCACTCAGTACAGAACGAAACTTTTTTTTTTTTTTGGTTTTACGCCAGGTATCCCCGATGGGCTAAGGCGTTGCCCCTGAGTAGAGGACTTTGGAATGGAGCGTGTACCATTTTATGACCTGATGCCCTTCCTGATGTCTACCAACGACCCTTGGGCGGATTTGATCCTCCGACCCTTCGGTCAGCGCTGAGCGCTCTAAGTGGGTTAGAGCGCTCTGCGCGAGCCACGGCTGCTACAGAACGAAGAACCATTAAAATTTCATTTCCCATACATCACTGCTTTTTGATTCTGTAAAGTGATGAAATCCAGAGGTAGCAATGCACTTGTAAAGGAAAATTACTTGTTTCTGCACTTCTGATTTGTGGGAAGAATTGCTTTTTGGTCTTGTAAGTAGGGGGTATCTAAGTGAAGTCCTTTGAAGAACATCTTAGAGTTTATCGATGACCACTACAGTAATTAGCTTTCGTCGCATGTATTGGCCTACGAAGACATCCCATAATCTTTATAAATGTTCGTGTACTGTTAATGGATTGTTTTCCCTATTGCACTCACAGAGATTTTCACAGTAAGTATGATTATGATGAGAAATTTATTTGACTATCTACAATCATTATTAACGGAGCACTGCACTGTAATTAGCTAAACGAGTACCTGTTGCTAATTCAGTGTTCCGCCGCAGGTGTGATCCGGGACGTGAGTGGCAGCTACACCATCACCTTCTGCGCTCTCGTCTCCACCGCCCTCATCACCATCATCCTCTACCTGTTCCTCCCAGCAGCACTTGCCTACGATAAGCGGAAAGAGAAGGAGGAGGGCAGGGGAAAAAGCTGGGGCAAAGTTGAAGAAAAGAGCAAGGATAAAGAGAGCAGAAAGGAAGATATGAAAGTGTAAGTGGAGGCAACAAGAGGTTAAAATATGAACGTAAAAAGGTCAGCTAAGGTATAGCATGTGATGTGGCTTATTGAGTGTTAAAAATTACAATTTAAGGAACTATAGAAGAGGAAGGAAGTTGAGACATGGAAGATAGACAGGCTAGGAGACTGCAAAAGAAGAGACGACTTGTGATATTAAGTGCAGTGAAGCCAGGTCTCCACAAATGAAGGAGGTGGGAGGGAAGGTGTGGTGGGGTGAAGCTTCAGGCTGTTGTTTTAGTAAGGAAATGTGTTAACATTGTTTCAGATCAGTTTCACATCTGTGCCAACAACTCCTCTCAAATCAACTCCACAGGTGTGCTAAAGGTGCTACATGCTAATAAACTGACTAATACGGTGGGAAGTAAAGCTGTATTTTTTTTATATCATATTTTAAAAGACAAACGGCCACCCCTTATGGGATTTTGGCGTCTGGCTATAGATAGATAGATAGATATTTTTAGATGATCCACTGAGACAAGTTTAAGTGCTGGGTGAGAGAGAGAGAGAGAGAGAGAGAGAGAGAGAGAGAGAGAGAGAGAGAGAGAGAGAGAGAGAGAGAGTGAGAGATAGAGAAGTTAAAGCATGAATTGTTTTCCTCTAACGTTTTACAGAAATAAAGAATTCAGGAACAAACCTTTGTCTCCCTGTCTCATCCAACAAAAACTCAAGCAGTTAAACATGACCCAACGTGGAGGGAATGATGTGAAGATGAATGGTGGTAATTGATGCTCATTTGGCTATCTAATCCAAAGAGTAATTACCTATGTTTTCCAAGTGATGTAAGCCTTCTTGTAATGAGGAAAAAATAATAAAATCTTGTAAATACAGTATCTTCAGATGCTTCTAATCGTCAGCCTACAACTTAACCTTTTTCTTTACGTGTCCTGCATTAGTTCTAGTTCTTTTTCCTCAGAGGCTTCGCGTTTCGGGTGAGTCTAATGCCACGACAAGAATATTGATAAAAACAACAAAATCTTTATGGCTTAATGGCACATGGAGGTGTGTGTGTGTGTGTGTGTGTGTGTGTGTGTGTGTGTGTGTGTGTGTGTGTGTGTGTGTGTGTGCTTGTGCTTGTGTGCGTGTGTGTGTGTGTGTGTGTGTGTGTGTGTGTGTGTGTGTGTGTGTGCTAATCTAACACAGAAGTCAGTTATGAGATAGCAGTACTAGACCACACCCTGTTGCTGAGTCAAATATACTGCTGTTTGTACTTGCCATTTATCGTCACCAATTTGCATGTTGAGCCAGTCTACCCACCACCTTACTATCATTACAAAAATCTTTACTATTCACTTTACTAATCAATCTTGTTTGGGTTGGAAATAATGGTACTTGTATGAGTAATGACAGGGGCATGGAAGGTAATTATATACACTACATACTCGTGTAGTTGAGAGGGAATTTACATAACTCTCTTGGTGTAGATAGACAAAGAGATAAGTCAGCGAAGGTCATGTCTCTCTCTCTCTCTCTCTCTCTCTCTCTCTCTCTCAACAAAACAAAAGAAGTGGTAATTTCTGATCAACATATTATGCTTATGAAGCTTCCTAATATTTCTTGCTTTCTTTCCTTCTATATGTGTATAGGAAACTGCATTTTAACACCTGCGCTGTCCAGGTAGAGAGGAGTATGAACCTCTTTTGCGGATCAATGTGCGCTGTATAATTTCTAATAATTATATGGAGATTTCTGTCTAACTCATTGCTACTGCAGTCCTCTATAATCTAGGCCTCATTGTGTGCCCAGCCTAAAACATCCCCTTCCAATCTGGTCTA
>NC_137001.1:2751570-2766570 GCF_032717465.1 Coenobita brevimanus
TTCAAGGTTGTCTTAGTGAAACTTTGTAATGTTTTTTAGTTTCACACTACACGGAACGACAGATAGAAAGGGAGCAGTGAGTGAGAGGAAATCGGTGAGTGTGAGCGTAAAGGGAGTGTATGTGGGGTAAGAGCAATAGCCAACAACTAAGGGATTGGGGCTTGAGTGTTGAGTCGACGTGAGCAATCAGCTTGGAGGGAGAGAGGGTGGGAGGGAGGTAGAGGGATAAAGAGGGAGGGAGGGAGATTAACAAGGAGTGAGGGGATGGGGGAGAAACAAGGGGGGAGGCTGCTTGGTATCTTGACCAGATTTAAAGGGGATGTTTTAGGCTGGGCACACAATGAGGCCCAGATTATAGTGGACTGCAGTAGCAATGAGTTAGACAGAAATCTCCATATAAGTATTAGAAATTAAACAGCGCACGTTGATCCGCAAGACAGGTTGATACTCCTCTCTACCTGGACAGCGCAGGTGTTAAAATGCAGTTTCCTATACACATATAGAAGGAAAGAAAGCAAGAAATATTAGGAACCTTCATAAGCATAATATGTTGATCAGAAATTACCACTTCTTTTGTTTTGTTGAGAGAGAGAGAGACATGACCTTGGCTGACGTATCTCTTTGTCTATCTACACCAAGAGCGTTATGTAAATTCCCTCTCAACTACACTAGTATGTAGTGTATATAATTACCTTCCATGCCCCTGTCATTACTAATACAAGTACCATTATTTCCAAACCAAACAAGATTGATTAGTAAAGTGAATAGTAAAGATTTTTGTAATGATAGTAAGGTGGTGGGTAGACTGGCTCAACATGCAAATTGGTGAAGATCAATGGCAGTTACAAACAGCAGTATATTTGACTCGGCAACAGGGTGTGGTCTAGTACTGCTATCTCATCACTGATGTCTGTGTTAGATTAGCACACATACACACACACACGCACACGCACACACACACACACACACACACACACACACACACACACACACATACACACACACACACGCACACACGCGCGCACACACACACACACACACACACACACACACACACACACACCTCCATGTGCCCTCAAGCCAAAAAGATTTTTTTGTTTTTATCAATATTCTTGCCGTGGCATTAGGCTCACCCGAAACGCGAAGCCTCTGAGGAAAAAGAACTAGAACTAATGCAGGACACGTAAAGAAAAAGGTTAAGTTGTAGGCTGACGATTAGAAGCATCTGAAGACACTGTATTTACAAGATTTTATTATTTTTTCCTCATTACAAGAAGGCTTACATCACTTGGAAAACATAGGTAATTACTCTTTGGATTAGATAGCCAAATGAGCATCAATTACCCCCATTCATCTTCACATCATTCCCTCCACGTTGGGTCATATTTAACTGCTTGAATTTTTGTTGGATGGGACAGGGAGACAAAGGTTTGTTCCTGAATTCTTTATTTCTCTGAAACGTTAGAGGAAAACAATTCATGCTTTAACCTCCCTCCTTCCCTTTCTCTCTCTCTCTCTCTCTCTCTCTCTCTCTCTCTCTGTCTCTCTATCTCTCTCTCTCTCTCTTCCTCTCTCACCCAGCACTTCAACTTGTCTCAGTGGATCATCTAAAAATATGATAAAAAAAAATACAGCTTTACTTCCCACCGTATTATTCAGTTTATTAGCATGTAGCACCTTTAGCACACCTGTGGAGTTGATTTGAGAGGAGTTGTTGGCACAGATGTGAAACTGATCTGAAACAATGTTAACACATTTCCTTACTAAAACAACAGCCTGAAGCTTCACCCAACCACACCTTTCCTCCCACCTCCTTCATTTGTGGAGACCTGGCTTCACTGCACGTAATATCACAAGACGTCTCTTCTTTTGCAGTCTCCAAGCCTGTCTGTCTTCCATGTCTCAACTTCCTTCCTCTTCTTTAGTTCCTTAAATTGGAATTTTTAACACTCAATTAGCCACATCACATGCTATACCTTAGCTGACCTTTTTACGTTCATATTTTAACCTCTTGTTGCCTCCACTTACACTTTCATATCTTCCTTTCTGCTCTCTTTATCCTTGCTCTTTTCTTCAACTTTGCCCCAGCTTTTTCCCCTGCCCTCCTCCTTCTCTTTCCGCTTATCGTAGGCAAGTGCTGCTGGGAGGAACAGGTAGAGGATGATGGTGATGAGGGCGGTGGAGGCGAGAGCACACATAGTGATGGTGTAGCTGCCACTCACGTCCCGGATCACACCTGCGACGGAACACTTAATTAGCAACAGGTACTCGTTTAGTTAATTACAGTGCAGTGCTCCGTTAATAATGATTGTAGATAGGCAAACAAATTTCTCATCATTATCATACTTACTGTGAAAACCTCTGTGAGTGCACTAGGGAAAACAATGCATTAACAGTACACGAACATTTATAAGGATTATGGGATGTCTTAGAAGGCCAATAAATGAGAGGAAAGCTAATTACTGTAGTGGTCATCCATGAACGCTGAGATGGACTTCACAGGACTTCACTTAGATAACCCCTACTTACAATACCATTGAGCAATTCTTTCCACAAATCAGGAGTGCAGAAACAAGTAATTTTCCTTAACCAGTGCATTACTACCTCTGGATTTCATCACTTTAAAGAATCAAAAAGCAGTGATGTATGGGAGGTGAAATTATAATCGTTGTTCGTTCTGTAGCAGCCGTGGCTCAGTGGGTTAGAGCGCTCCGCATTGACTGAAGGGTCGGAGGATCGAATCCACCCAAGGGTCTATGGTAGACATCAGGAAGGGCATCCGGTCATAAAATGGTACACGCTCCAATCCAAAGTCCTCTACCCAGGGGCAACGCCTTAGCCCATCGGGGATACCTAGCATTAAACCAAAAAAAAAAAAAAAAAGTTCGTTCTGTGCTGAGTGGACATCAATGGTCGTCCTCTCAAAGACTTTCCTGTACCATATATCTGTTTACTTCATGAACATAACAGTGAATGGTCTGAAAATAAGTTTTATTTGACATTTCAGTTAACTATCCAGTATGTTCTAAGCCAACTCAGCCCCAGGACCCTACAGCAACATGGGACATTGTTCTCGCCACTTATTCTACACTGGACCATTTCTCTCTTGGCGCTGCTTCGGTAGCGCTTCGAGAGTTGAAAACAAGATCCAAAAGCCAAACACTTTTAATTTATATAAACCTGAATCTATACGCTAAACATCATGACTACAAGGTGACTCACTCTCCTAATCCATGACTACAAGGTGGCTCACTCTCCTAATCCATGACTACTACAAAGTGGCTCACTCTCCTAATACATCACTACTACAAAGTGGCTCACTCTCCTAATCCATGACTACAACAAGGTGGCTCACTCTCCTAATCCATGACTACTACAAGGTGGGTCACTCCCCTAATCCATGACTACAAGGTGGCTCACTCCCCTATCTCCCACACCTTTACTTATTCCCCTAGACTTACCAAAAAAGGGGCCTGAAGCGACGAGCCAAATGCCATTAATTACCCCTGACACACCCATTATGGCCATGTACTTGTACACTTCCATACTCTCAACCATCAGCAGCGCATCAAGGCTCATGCAAGACCCTGCCAGGAACCCAAACATCCCCAGCGACACGTTTATCCACACTATCCCCTCCACGAAGCAGAACACTGTGAAGGATAGGAACGGATGACAACAGCGAAGGTGAATCGACTTATCCCTATAGTTATACGTATTCAAATAATCATTTTCATCAAAATATTTTACATGCAAAGTTTCAGTACTGTCACGTATTAATTTATATCTAATTTTATCAGTTACTACTTACTAACAATCATAACCATAAGTCCTGAGGTGCTGATAATGATGAGGACACGCGTATTGAAAAATGGTAGGTCAGTCAGGGGGGTCACCACAAACCTAGAGAGAAGGTTAAAGATGCTGCACAGTCACACCCCCCATGATGCCTGTTCCTGTGTATATCCCTCAGACTTCATGGCAAATGGCACCATCATCATGATGTTCAGACAGACACCAAGCACAAAACTTCCTCCCACTGAAATGATGAGAGCTGACGCATACCGCAGAATTCCAATGTTTCTGAGTAAAGTTCTGAACAGTGCTACCAAAGTGGTTTTCAAGTCAGGTTTGTTTTTAGATGCACTGGGTGGTACGTGACTCTTAGTTCTGGTTGTTTCTTTGTTCACAGTAAGACTAAGGTCACCAGTACTTTTCTCACTGTTTTCGATCCATGTTTTGGAAGATATCAGTTCACTTGTTTCAACCAGTCCCAGAATCTCTGTTGTGCCATCATCTGTTTCATTTCCTGGCTTATAAGTGCTGGAGATATTATGAAGTTCACTGTCAACATCTATTTTGAGATGTTTATCGCCAGATACTTCTTTTGGGGCTACTGTTTTCTCATGCTTTTTCCGGTTGTGCCAGGCAATGGGGTGTAAGACTGCAGCAGCAGCACAGTTATTGAGCATGAAGGCAGCGACGATGAGGGTGGCTCCCCTGAAGGCGTACTCCTGCTGCAGGTAGGTGATGGCGGGAGGCCCAAGTATCCCACCTATACAGATCCCCGCTGACATGATTCCAGTGGCCCGACCTCGCAGTCTCTTGAAGTAAAAGGGAATGATGCAGTAGGCCACCAGGCAGCACAGACCAGACCCCAGACCTAGACAAAAAAAACATAGATTAAAAGTTGGGTGAATGAGAAAAGATAGCTTACATCCAGGCTCTTATTTAATATTTAGGACACAGTTCCGATAATTCAATCACATGCTTATCCATTTTCTCGTATAGGGATGCAGTGTCATGAGGGTGAATACTCGTATCTCAGTATCTTACGACAAAATAAAAACATGCATGGAGGAAATAATTATAGTGTCCCATTCTTCACTCAATTTCACAGGCCGCCAGCCATCTGTTCTTCCCCTTCAGTGTAATACATTGTTGAGCTATCACTGCATTCATGTACTTTCCTCCTGTTATGACATATGCACTACATTTAACCCTATCGAGAGCTAAGGATTCTTAAATCTTTTGGTGTGTTCGCCACAAGATGGTATTTACTCTCTCTTGAAGTGGTCTCTCGTCCTTTAACAACGGTGACTTTACAATCACCCTTGCGTGCAATATCAGGGAAGAGTCAAAAGTCTGGGTCGAGTCAGTATCTGCCAAAACCGTCCCTCCCAGCTTTTCATCGGTCAGCATGCAACACGACTGAGCAATGTCAATATTACCTGGGGTACAAAAGAAATGAATGAGAGAGCTTGCCCTCGCATCACCACACATCCTCAGGAGCCCTTATTGTGTCTACCCTGGCAAGACAAACAATATCTTAATCGCCTGCCTTATCATATGACAGCGACCACCTCAGTAATGGCACAAAAATATTGGATGCGCTCTCTCTCTCTCTCTCTCTCTCTCTCTCTCTGACTAACCTACGAGAAGGGAGTGTGAGAAGAAGAGGTAGGGAGCACTGGTGGCGAAGGCGGAGAAAGTAAAACCAGCACTAATAAGCAGCCCACCGACAAAGGCCACACCTCTCCAGCCAAAGTGTTCCGCTAGTGCCCCACCCAGAAGGTTTGAGCCGTTCCACAAGAAACTCTCAGCGTTGAAGATGGCTGCCACTACTGCTGAGGGCGTCTGTAGCTGGTTAAGGAAGTCCAGGAAGAGGATGCTGAAGCAGTTACTGATGATTCCTACAGAGATCTGATGATTGAAAGTTAGCCATTAGACGCATCCAGTCCGTCAGTAAATAAAATAAGTCGATGATACAGTCATCCCTTGTTTTTTGCTGGCGTTTGGAACAGAGACGCTCTTGTATTGCAAAACTTTACGCTCGCGTATTGCAAAACTTTACGCCCGTGTAATGCGAAACTTTACGCCCATGTATTGAGAAACTTTACGCCCGTGTATAGAGAATCTACGATTGATGGAAACCAGTCTAAAAGGATGATGATCTAAAATTCCTCGGCGGTGTTCCAAAGCTTAGACATCAAAGTATCTTGTTTGATATGGACTTTCTGATGATGTAGCATAAAATATTAATTTCATCTTGCAATACACCATGAAATAATGTAGTTCTTATCCTGTGACTGTTTACTTCCTCACGAGTACGCGGAGATATTTGTATGGCATGAGAGGAATGGGTTAGGGGAAGAGGAGGAAGGGTATTGAGTGGAGTGATGATGTGAGTGACCTGATTAAGGATAAAGATGTATGTACCTGCACTGCAGGGCTTCATTATCGTTTGTACTGTCTTCTGTATTTAGTACTGACACAGAAATGGCATTATTCTCGGTGCTTGCAAATAAATATAAATATTATCAGTCTCACGTGAGGAATGAAATGACGATGTATTCTGTGGAATCTAATATCCATTCTATATTTTACAGTCACATTCTATCAGCTTCTAAAGGTGGCTGCTGTAGTCTAAAATGGCAGTGCTTTTAGAGGTAAGATACTTTCAAAGATGAGTTAGTACTGCTCTAATATTCTTGCTACGATTAGTTACAACCTCCCAAATACTCACCATTACCACCCTTATACTCACCATTAGGACAAAAGTACCTAATAGGACAACGTACGCCCAACCACCATCCAAAGCCTCGGGTTCATCATCATCATCATTATCATTATCATCATCACCCAGCCTTTCCACATCCTTCTCTCTGCCACTTTCTTGTCGCATAGTCAATTTCTCCTCCTCTTGTCTTAACTCTTGCCCGCCCGAGGCATCCACAACTACTGTCTTAATCTCAGCCTAAACAGTGGTCCCATGGTCACCCGCACACCCAGCCTGGTTCGCTCTTGTTAGAAGGGTGTTGTTGTCAGTCATTTTTTCTTCCTCAATGACATCGGTTTGTTCGTCGTGTAGAGACATCGTCTCTATCCTTTAATAATGGTTCTCAATTTAATTTAATCTTCAAGAAGACTTTGTAATTTTATGTTATACTTCGACTCCACAATTTTCACTTCAACTAACCCCCAAATGATTTTAGGTAAGAATTGGTTCTGGATGAAAAGCCGACATTATAGATACACATAGTTTTTTTTTAAACCCATATCGCAGAGGGAAAGGACGAGAATACGATCAAGTGACGGGGTGGAGAGGTGAAGGCTGCATGAAGTACAGTGAGAGAGGGCAGCTTTGTGGCGGACTGGCGTCGTGGAGAATGATTTGCTTGTGGCCACGTACTCTCCGAGATTCAGGCAGCTGGATATTCATTGATACGAATGTGAACGCAGGCTCGCTTTCACACGTAAAGTAAAATAACACTTAATTTACGCCCGTCACTTTTCCATCAGCATTTTCCTCACGTTTTCTCCAGTTACGTTTTCTCAAGACCGCTTCGTTGTTCACTATCCACACTTCGTCACTGTTTATCTTATACTGTAGATATTCTCTCTACATATCCCTTGCACTTTCGTACTGTCGTTTCCAAGGTTGTCTTAGTGAAACTTTGTAATGTTTTTAGTTTCACACTACACGGAACGACAGAGAGAAGGGAGCAGTGAGTGAGAGGAAAGCGGTGAGTGTGAGCGTAAAGGGAGTGTATGTGGGGTAAGAGCAATAGCCAACAACTAAGGGATTGGGGCTTGAGTGTTGAGTCGACGTGAGCAATCAGCTTGGAGGGAGAGAGGGTGGGAGGGAGGTAGAGGGATAAAGAGGGAGGGAGGGTGGGAGATTAACAAGGAGTGAGGGGATGGGGGAGAAACAAGGGGGGAGGCTGCTTGGTATCTTGACCAGATTTAAAGGGGATGTTTTAGGCTGGGCACACAATGAGGCCCAGATTATAGTGGACTGCAGTAGCAATGAGTTAGACAGAAATCTCCATATAAGTATTAGAAATTAAACAGCGCACGTTGATCCGCAAGACAGGTTGATACTCCTCTCTACCTGGACAGCGCAGGTGTTAAAATGCAGTTTCCTATACACATATAGAAGGAAAGAAAGCAAGAAATATTAGGAACCTTCATAAGCATAATATGTTGATAAGAAATTACCACTTCTTTTGTTTTGTTGAGAGAGAGAGAGACATGACCTTGGCTGACGTATCTCTTTGTCTATCTACACCAAGAGCGTTATGTAAATTCCCTCTCAACTACACTAGTATGTAGTGTATATAATTACCTTCCATGCCCCTGTCATTACTAATACAAGTACCATTATTTCCAAACCAAACAAGATTGATTAGTAAAGTGAATAGTAAAGATTTTTGTAATGATAGTAAGGTGGTGGGTAGACTGGCTCAACATGCAAATTGGTGAAGATCAATGGCAGTTACAAACAGCAGTATATTTGACTCGGCAACAGGGTGTGGTCTAGTACTGCTATCTCATCACTGATGTCTGTGTTAGATTAGCACACATACACACACACACACACACACACACACACACACACACACACACACACACATACACACACACACACGCACACACGCGCGCGCACACACACACACACACACACACACACACACACACACACACACACACACCTCCATGTGCCCTCAAGCCATAAAGATTTTGTTGTTTTTATCAATATTCTTGTCGTGGCATTAGGCTCACCCGAAACGCGAAGCCTCTGAGGAAAAAGAACTAGAACTAATGCAGGACACGTAAAGAAAAAGGTTAAGTTGTAGGCTGACGATTAGAAGCATCTGAAGACACTGTATTTACAAGATTTTATTATTTTTTCCTCATTACAAGAAGGCTTACATCACTTGGAAAACATAGGTAATTACTCTTTAGATTAGATAGCCAAATGAGCATCAATTACCCCCATTCATCTTCACATCATTCCCTCCACGTTGGGTCATATTTAACTGCTTGAATTTTTGTTGGATGGGACAGGGAGACAAAGGTTTGTTCCTGAATTCTTTATTTCTCTGAAACGTTAGAGGAAAACAATTCATGCTTTAACCTCCCTCCCCCTCTCTCTCTCTCTCTCTCTCTCTCTCTCTCTCTCTCTCTCTCTCTCTCTCTCTCTCTCTCTGTCTCTCTATCTCTCTCTCTCTCTTCCTCTCTCACCCAGCACTTCAACTTGTCTCAGTGGATCATCTAAAAATATGATAAAAAAAAATACAGCTTTACTTCCCACCGTATTATTCAGTTTATTAGCATGTAGCACCTTTAGCACACCTGTGGAGTTGATTTGAGAGGAGTTGTTGGCACAGATGTGAAACTGATCTGAAACAATGTTAACACATTTCCTTACTAAAACAACAGCCTGAAGCTTCACCCAACCACACCTTTCCTCCCACCTCCTTCATTTGTGGAGACCTGGCTTCACTGCACGTAATATCACAAGACGTCTCTTCTTTTGCAGTCTCCAAGCCTGTCTGTCTTCCATGTCTCAACTTCCTTCCTCTTCTTTAGTTCCTTAAATTGGAATTTTTAACACTCAATTAGCCACATCACATGCTATACCTTAGCTGACCTTTTTACGTTCATATTTTAACCTCTTGTTGCCTCCACTTACACTTTCATATCTTCCTTTCTGCTCTCTTTATCCTTGCTCTTTTCTTCAACTTTGCCCCAGCTTTTTCCCCTGCCCTCCTCCTTCTCTTTCCGCTTATCGTAGGCAAGTGCTGCTGGGAGGAACAGGTAGAGGATGATGGTGATGAGGGCGGTGGAGGCGAGAGCACACATAGTGATGGTGTAGCTGCCACTCACGTCCCGGATCACACCTGCGACGGAACACTTAATTAGCAACAGGTACTCGTTTAGTTAATTACAGTGCAGTGCTCCGTTAATAATGATTGTAGATAGGCAAACAAATTTCTCATCATTATCATACTTACTGTGAAAACCTCTGTGAGTGCACTAGGGAAAACAATGCATTAACAGTACACGAACATTTATAAGGATTATGGGATGTCTTAGAAGGCCAATAAATGAGAGGAAAGCTAATTACTGTAGTGGTCATCCATGAACGCTGAGATGGACTTCACAGGACTTCACTTAGATAACCCCTACTTACAATACCATTGAGCAATTCTTTCCACAAATCAGGAGTGCAGAAACAAGTAATTTTCCTTAACCAGTGCATTACTACCTCTGGATTTCATCACTTTAAAGAATCAAAAAGCAGTGATGTATGGGAGGTGAAATTATAATCGTTGTTCGTTCCGTAGCAGCCGTGGCTCAGTGGGTTAGAGCGCTCCGCATTGACTGAAGGGTCGGAGGATCGAATCCACCCAAGGGTCTATGGTAGACATCAGGAAGGGCATCCGGTCATAAAATGGTACACGCTCCAATCCAAAGTCCTCTACCCAGGGGCAACGCCTTAGCCCATCGGGGATACCTACCATTAAACCCCCCCCCAAAAAAAAAAGTTCGTTCTGTACTGAGTGGACATCAATGGTCGTCCTCTCAAAGACTTTCCTGTACCATATATCTGTTTACTTCATGAACATAACAGTGAATGGTCTGAAAATAAGTTTTATTTGACATTTCAGTTAACTATCCAGTATGTTCTAAGCCAACTCAGCCCCAGGACCCTACAGCAACATGGGACATTGTTCTCGCCACTTATTCTACACTGGACCATTTCTCTCTTGGCGCTGCTTCGGTAGCGCTTCGAGAGTTGAAAACAAGATCCAAAAGCCAAACACTTTTAATTTATATAAACCTGAATCTATACGCTAAACATCATGACTACAAGGTGACTCACTCTCCTAATCCATGACTACAAGGTGGCTCACTCTCCTAATCCATGACTACTACAAAGTGGCTCACTCTCCTAATACATCACTACTACAAAGTGGCTCACTCTCCTAATCCATGACTACAACAAGGTGGCTCACTCTCCTAATCCATGACTACTACAAGGTGGGTCACTCCCCTAATCCATGACTACAAGGTGGCTCACTCCCCTATCTCCCACACCTTTACTTATTCCCCTAGACTTACCAAAAAAGGGGCCTGAAGCGACGAGCCAAATGCCATTAATTACCCCTGACACACCCATTATGGCCATGTACTTGTACACTTCCATACTCTCAACCATCAGCAGCGCATCAAGGCTCATGCAAGACCCTGCCAGGAACCCAAACATCCCCAGCGACACGTTTATCCACACTATCCCCTCCACGAAGCAGAACACTGTGAAGGATAGGAACGGATGACAACAGCGAAGGTGAATCGACTTATCCCTATAGTTATACGTATTCAAATAATCATTTTCATCAAAATATTTTACATGCAAAGTTTCAGTACTGTCACGTATTAATTTATATCTAATTTTATCAGTTACTACTTACTAACAATCATAACCATAAGTCCTGAGGTGCTGATAATGATGAGGACACGCGTATTGAAAAATGGTAGGTCAGTCAGGGGGGTCACCACAAACCTAGAGAGAAGGTTAAAGATGCTGCACAGTCACACCCCCCATGATGCCTGTTCCTGTGTATATCCCTCAGACTTCATGGCAAATGGCACCATCATCATGATGTTCAGACAGACACCAAGCACAAAACTTCCTCCCACTGAAATGATGAGAGCTGACGCATACCGCAGAATTCCAATGTTTCTGAGTAAAGTTCTGAACAGTGCTACCAAAGTGGTTTTCAAGTCAGGTTTGTTTTTAGATGCACTGGGTGGTACGTGACTCTTAGTTCTGGTTGTTTCTTTGTTCACAGTAAGACTAAGGTCACCAGTACTTTTCTCACTGTTTTCGATCCATGTTTTGGAAGATATCAGTTCACTTGTTTCAACCAGTCCCAGAATCTCTGTTGTGCCATCATCTGTTTCATTTCCTGGCTTATAAGTGCTGGAGATATTATGAAGTTCACTGTCAACATCTATTTTGAGATGTTTATCGCCAGATACTTCTTTTGGGGCTACTGTTTTCTCATGCTTTTTCCGGTTGTTCCAGGCAATGGGGTGTAAGACTGCAGCAGCAGCACAGTTATTGAGCATGAAGGCAGCGACGATGAGGGTGGCTCCCCTGAAGGCGTACTCCTGCTGCAGGTAGGTGATGGCGGGAGGCCCAAGTATCCCACCTATACAGATCCCCGCTGACATGATTCCAGTGGCCCGACCTCGCAGTCTCGTGAAGTAAAAGGGAATGATGCAGTAGGCCACCAGGCAGCACAGACCAGACCCCAGACCTAGACAAAAAAAACATAGATTAAAAGTTGGGTGAATGAGAAAAGATAGCTTACATCCAGGCTCTTATTTAATATTTAGGACACAGTTCCGATAATTCAATCACATGCTTATCCATTTTCTCGTATAGGGATGCAGTGTCATGAGGGTGAATACTCGTATCTCAGTATCTTACGACAAAATAAAAACATGCATGGAGGAAATAATTATAGTGTCCCATTCTTCACTCAATTTCACAGGCCGCCTCAGCCATCTGTTCTTCCCCTTCAGTGTAATACATTGTTGAGCTATCACTGCATTCATGTACTTTCCTCCTGTTATGACATATGCACTACATTTAACCCTATCGAGAGCTAAGGATTCTTAAATCTTTTGGTGTGTTCGCCACAAGATGGTATTTACTCTCTCTTGAAGTGGTCTCTCGTCCTTTAACAACGGTGACTTTACAATCACCCTTGCGTGCAATATCAGGGAAGAGTCAAAAGTCTGGGTCGAGTCAGTATCTGCCAAAACCGTCCCTCCCAGCTTTTCATCGGTCAGCATGCAACACGACTGAGCAATGTCAATATTACCTGGGGTACAAAAGAAATGAATGAGAGAGCTTGCCCTCGCATCACCACACATCCTCAGTAGCCCTTATTGTGTCTACCCTGGCAAGACAAACAATATCTTAATCGCCTGCCTTATCATATGACAGCGACCACCTCAGTAATGGCACAAAAATATTGGATGCGCTCTCTCTCTCTCTCTCTCTCTCTCTCTCTCTCTCTCTCTCTCTGACTAACCTACGAGAAGTGAGTGTGAGAAGAAGAGGTAGGGAGCACTGGTGGCGAAGGCGGAGAAAGTAAAACCAGCACTAATTAGCAGCCCACCGACAAAGGCCACACCTCTCCAGCCAAAGTGTTCCGCTAGTGCCCCACCCAGAAGGTTTGAGCCGTTCCACAAGAAACTCTCAGCATTGAAGATGGCTGCCACTACTGCTGAGGGCGTCTGTAGCTGGTTAAGGAAGTCCAGGAAGAGGATGCTGAAGCAGTTACTGATGATTCCTACAGAGATCTGATGATTGAAAGTTAGCCATTAGACGCATCCAGTCCGTCAGTAAATAAAATAAGTCGATGATACAGTCATCCCTTGTTTTTTGCTGGCGTTTGGAACAGAGACGCTCTTGTATTGCAAAACTTTACGCTCGCGTATTGCAAAACTTTACGCCCGTGTAATGCGAAACTTTACGCCCGTGTATTGAGAAACTTTACGCCCGTGTATAGAGAATCTACGATTGATGGAAACCAGTCTAAAAGGATGATGATCTAAAATTCCTCGGCAGTGTTCCAAAGCTTAGACATCAAAGTATCTTGTTTGATATGGACTTTCTGATGATGTAGCATAAAATATTAATTTCATCTTGCAATACACCATGAAATAATGTAGTTCTTATCCTGTGACTGTTTACTTCCTCACGAGTACGCGGAGATATTTGTATGGCATGAGAGGAATGGGTTAGGGGAAGAGGAGGAAGGGTATTGAGTGGAGTGATGATGTGAGTGACCTGATTAAGGATAAAGATGTATGTACCTGCACTGCAGGGCTTCATTATCGTTTGTACTGTCTTCTGTATTTAGTACTGACACAGAAATGGCATTATTCTCGGTGCTTGCAAATAAATATAAATATTATCAGTCTCACGTGAGGAATGAAATGACGATGTATTCTGTGGAATCTAATATCCATTCTATATTTTACAGTCACATTCTATCAGCTTCTAAAGGTGGCTGCTGTAGTCTAAAATGGCAGTGCTTTTAGAGGTAAGATACTTTCAAAGATGAGTTAGTACTGCTCTAATATTCTTGCTACGATTAGTTACAACCTCCCAAATACTCACCATTACCACCCTTATACTCACCATTAGGACAAAAGTACCTAATAGGACAACGTACGCCCAACCACCATCCAAAGCCTCGGGTTCATCATCATCATCATTATCATTATCATCATCACCCAGCCTTTCCACATCCTTCTCTCTGCCACTTTCTTGTCGCATAGTCAATTTCTCCTCCTCTTGTCTTAACTCTTGCCCGCCCGAGGCATCCACAACTACTGTCTTAATCTCAGCCTAAACAGTGGTCCCATGGTCACCCGCACACCCAGCCTGGTTCGCTCTTGTTAGAAGGGTGTTGTTGTCAGTCATTTTTTCTTCCTCAATGACATCGGTTTGTTCGTCGTGTAGAGACATCGTCTCTATCCTTTAATAATGGTTCTCAATTTAATTTAATCTTCAAGAAGACTTTGTAATTTTATGTTATACTTCGACTCCACAATTTTCACTTCAACTAACCCCCAAATGATTTTAGGTAAGAATTGGTTCTGGATGAAAAGCCGACATTATAGATACACATAGTTCTTTTTTAAACCCATATCGCAGAGGGAAAGGACGAGAATACGATCAAGTGACGGGGTGGAGAGGTGAAGGCTGCATGAAGTACAGTGAGAGAGGGCAGCTTTGTGGCGGACTGGCGTCGTGGAGAATGATTTGCTTGTGGCCACGTACTCTCCGAGATTCAGGCAGCTGGATATTCATTAATACGAATGTGAACGCAGGCTCGCTTTCACACGTAAAGTAAAATAACACTTAATTTACGCCCGTCACTTTTCCATCAGCATTTTCCTCACGTTTTCTCCAGTTACGTTTTCTCAAGACCGCTTCGTTGTTCACTATCCACACTTCGTCACTGTTTATCTTATACTGTAGATATTCTCTCTACATATCCCTTGCACTTTCGTACTGTCGTTTCCAAGGTTGTCTTAGTGAAACTTTGTAATGTTTTTAGTTTCACACTACACGGAACGACAGATAGAAGGGAGCAGTGAGTGAGAGGAAAGCGGTGAGTGTGA
>NC_137001.1:2769070-2774070 GCF_032717465.1 Coenobita brevimanus
AAACAAGTAATTTTCCTTAACCAGTGCATTACTACCTCTGGATTTCATCACTTTACAGAATCAAAAAGCAGTGATGTATGGGAGGTGAAATTATAATGGTTGTTCGTTCTGTAGCAGCCGTGGCTCAGTGGGTTAGAGCGCTCCGCATTGACCGAAGGGTCGGAGGATCGAATCCACCCAAGGGTCTATGGTAGACATCAGGAAGGGCATCCGGTCATAAAATGGTACACGCTCCAATCCAAAGTCCTCTACCCAGGGGCAACGCCTTAGCCCATCGGGGATACCTAGCATTAAACCAAAAAAAAAAAAAAAAAGTTCGTTCTGTGCTGAGTGGACATCAATGGTCGTCCTCTCAAAGACTTTCCTGTACCATATATCTGTTTACTTCATGAACATAACAGTGAATGGTCTGAAAATAAGTTTTATTTGACATTTCAGTTAACTATCCAGTATGTTCTAAGCCAACTCAGCCCCAGGACCCTACAGCAACATGGGACATTGTTTTTGCCACTTATTCTACACTGGACCATTTCTCTCTTGGCGCTGCTTCGGTAGCGCTTCGAGAGTTGAAAACAAGATCCAAAAGCCAAACACTTTTAATTTATATAAACCTGAATCTATTCGCTAAACATCATGACTACAAGGTGACTCACTCTCCTAATCCATGACTACAAGGTGGCTCACTCTCCTAATCCATGACTACTACAAAGTGGCTCACTCTCCTAATACATCACTACTACAAAGTGGCTCACTCTCCTAATCCATGACTACAACAAGGTGGCTCACTCTCCTAATCCATGACTACTACAAGGTGGGTCACTCCCCTAATCCATGACTACAAGGTGGCTCACTCCCCTATCTCCCACACCTTTACTTATTCCCCTAGACTTACCAAAAAAGGGGCCTGAAGCGACGAGCCAAATGCCATTAATTACCCCTGACACACCCATTATGGCCATGTACTTGTACACTTCCATACTCTCAACCATCAACAGCGCATCAAGGCTCATGCAAGACCCTGCCAGGAAGCCAAACATCCCCAGCGACACGTTTATCCACACTATCCCCTCCACGAAGCAGAACACTGTGAAGGATAGGAACGGATGACAACAGCGAAGGTGAATCGACTTATCCCTATAGTTATACGTATTCAAATAATCATTTTCATCAAAATATTTTACATGCAAAGTTTCAGTACTGTCACGTATTAATTTATATCTAATTTTATCAGTTACTACTTACTAACAATCATAACCATAAGTCCTGAGGTGCTGATAATGATGAGGACACGCGTATTGAAAAATGGTAGGTCAGTCAGGGGGGTCACCACAAACCTAGAGAGAAGGTTAAAGATGCTGCACAGTGACACCCCCCATGATGCCTGTTCCTGTGTATATCCCTCAGACTTCATGGCAAATGGCACCATCATCATGATGTTCAGACAGACACCAAGCACAAAACTTCCTCGCACGGAAATGATGAGAGCTGACGCATACCGCAGAATTCCAATGTTTCTGAGTAAAGTTCTGAACAGTGCTACCAAAGTGGTTTTCAAGTCAGGTTTGTTTTTAGATGCACTGGGTGGTACGTGACTCTTAGTTCTGGTTGTTTCTTTGTTCACAGTAAGACTAAGGTCACCAGTACTTTTCTCACTGTTTTCGATCCATGTTTTGGAAGATATCAGTTCACTTGTTTCAACCAGTCCCAGAATCTCTGTTGTGCCATCATCTGTTTCATTTCCTGGCTTATAAGTGCTGGAGATATCATGAAGTTCACTGTCAATATCTATTTTGAGATGTTTATCGCAAGATACTTCTTTTGGGGTTACTGTTTTCTCATGCTTTTTCCGGTTGTGCCAGGCAACGGGGTGTAAGACTGCAGCAGCAGCACAGTTATTGAGCATGAAGGCAGCGACGATGAGGGTGGCTCCCCTGAAGGCGTACTCCTGCTGCAGGTAGGTGATGGCGGGAGGCCCAAGTATCCCACCTATACAGATCCCCGCTGACATGATTCCAGTGGCCCGACCTCGCAGTCTCTTGAAGTAAAAGGGAATGATGCAGTAGGCCACCAGGCAGCACAGTCCATACCCCATCTAGACAAAAAAAACATAGATTAAAAGTTGGGTGAATGAGAAAAGATAGCTTATATCCAGGCTCTTATTTAATATTTAGGACACAGTTCCGATAATTCAATCACATGCTTATCGATTTTCTCGTATAGGGATGCAGTGTCATGAGGGTGAATACTCGTATCTCAGTATCTTACGACAAAATAAAAAAAATGCATGGAAGAAATAATTATAGTGTCCCATTCTTCACTCAATTTCACAGGCCGCCTCAGCCATCTGTTCTTCCCCTTCAGTGTAATACATTGTTGAGCTATCACTGCATTCATGTACTTTCCTCCTGTTATGACATATGCACTACATTTAACCCTATCGAGAGCTAGGGATTCTTAAATCTTTTGGTGTGTTTGCCACAAGATGGTATTTACTCTCTCTTGAAGTGGTCTCTCGTCCTCTAACAACGGTGACGTTACAATCACCCTTGCGTGCAATATCAGGGAAGAGTCAAAAGTCTGGGTCGAGTCAGTATCTGCCAAAACCGTCCCTCCCAGCTTTTCATCGGTCAGCATGCAACACGACTGAGCAATGTCAATATTCCCTGGGGTACAAAAGAAATGAATGAGAGAGCTTGCCCTCGCATCACCACACATCCTCAGGAGCCCTTATTGTGTCTACCCTGGCAAGACAAACAATATCTTAATCGCCCGCCTTATCATACAACAGCGACCACCTCAGTATTGGCACAAAAATATTGGATGCGCTCTCTCTCTCTCTCTCTCTCTCTCTCTGACTAACCTACGAGAAGGGAGTGTGAGAAGAAGAGGTAGGGAGCACTGGTGGCGAAGGCGGAGAAAGTAAAACCAGCACTAATAAGCAGCCCACCGACAAAGGCCACACCTCTCCAGCCGAAGTGTTCCGCTAGTGCCCCGCCCAGAAGGTTTGAGCCGTTCCACAAGAAACTCTCAGCGTTGAAGATGGCTGCCACTACTGCTGAGGGCGTCTGTAGCTGGTTAAGGAAGTCCAGGAAGAGGATGCTGAAGCAGTTACTGATGATTCCTACAGAGAACTGGTGATTGAAAGTTAGCCATTAGACGCATCCAGTATGTCAGTAAATAAAATAAGTCAACGATACAGTCATCCCTTGTTTTTTGCTGGCGCTTGGAACAGAGACGCTCTTGTATTGCAAAACTTTACGCTCGCGTATTGCAAAACTTTACGCCCGTTTATTGCGAAACTTTACGCCCGTGTATTGAGAAACTTTACGCCCGTGTATTGAGAAACTTTACGCCCGTGTATAGAGAATCTACGATTGATGGAAACCAGTCTAAAAGGATGATGATCTAAAATTCCTCGGCGGTGTTCCAAAGCTTAGACATCAAAGTATCTTGTTTGATATGGACTTTCTGATGATGTAGCATAAAATATTAATTTCATCTTGCAATACACCATGAAATAATGTAGTTCTTATCCTGTGACTGTTTACTTCCTCACGAGTACGCGGAGATATTTGTATGGCATGAGAGGAATGGGTTAGGGGAAGAGGAGGAAGGGTATTGAGTGGAGTGATGATGTGAGTGACCTGATTAAGGATAAAGATGTATGTACCTGCCCTGCAGGGCTTCATTATCGTTTGTACTCTCTTCTGTATTTAGTACTGACACGGAAATGGCATTATTCTTAGTGCTTGCAAATAAATATAAACATTATCAGTCTTATGTGAGGACTGAAATGACGATGTATTCTGTGGAATCTAATATCCATTCTATATTTTACAGTCACATTCTATCAGCTTCTAAAGGTGGCTGCTGTAGTCTAAAATGGCAGTGCTTTTAGAGGTAAGATACTTTCAAAGATGAGTTAGTACTGCTCTAATATTCTTGCTACGATTTGTTACGACCTCCCAAATGCTCACCATTATCACCCTTATACTCACCATTAGGACAAAAGTACCTAATAGGACAACGTACGCCCAACCACCATCCAAAGCCTCGGGTTCATCATCATCATCATTATCATTATCATCATCACCCAGCCTTTCCACATCCTTCTCTCTGCCACTTTGTTGTCGCATAGTCAATTTCTCCTCCTCCTGCCTTAGCTCTTGCCCGCCCGAGGCATCCACAACTACTGTCTTAATCTCAGCCTTAACAGTGGTCCCATGGTCACCCGCACACCCAGCCTGGTTCGCTCTTGTTAGAAGGGTGTTGTTGTCAGTCATTTTTTCGTCCTCAATGACGTCTGTTTGTTCGTCGCGTAGTCATCTACTCTATCCTTTAATAATGGTTCTCAATTTAATTTAATCTTCAAGAAGACTTTGTAATTTTATGTTATACTTCGACTCCACAATTTTCACTTCAACTAACCCCCAAATGATTTTAGGTAAGAATTAGTTCTCGATGAAAAGCCGACATTATAGATACACATAGTTTTTTTTTAAACCCATATCGCAGAGGAAAATGACGAGAATACGATCAAGTGATGGGGTGGAGAGGTGAAGGCTGCATGAAGTGGAGTGAGAGAGGGCAGCTTTGTGGCGGACTGGCGTCGTGGAGAATGATTTGCTTGTGGCCACGTACTCTCCGAGATTCAGGCAGCTGGATATTCATTGATACGAATGTGAACGGAGGCTCGCTTTCAAACGTAAAGTAAAACAACACTTAATTTACGCCCGTCACTTTTCCATCAGCATTTTCCTCACGTTTTCTCCAGTTACGTTTTCTCAAGACCGCTTCGTTGTTCACTATGCACACTTCGTCACTGTTTATCTTATACTGTAGATATTCTCTCTACATATCCCTTGCACTTTCGTACTGCCGTTTCCAAGGTTGTTTTAGTGAAACTTTTTAATGTTTTTAGTTTCACACTACACGGAACGACGGAGAGAAGGGAGCAGTGAGTGAGAGGAAAGCGGTGAGTGTGAGCGTAAAGGGAGTGT
>NC_137001.1:2776570-2791570 GCF_032717465.1 Coenobita brevimanus
ACAAATCAGGAGTGCAGAAACAAGTAATTTTCCCTAACCAGTGCATTACTACCTCTGGATTTCATCACTTTACAGAATCAAAAAGCAGTGATGTATAGGAGGTGAAATTATAATGGTTGTTCGTTCTGAAGCAGCCGTGGCTCAGTGGGTTAGAGCGCTCCGCATTGACCGAAGGGTCGGAGGATCGAATCCACCCAAGGGTCAATGGTAGACATCAGGAAGGGCATCCGGTCATAAAATGCTACACGCTCCAATCCAAAGTCCTCTACCCGGGGGCAACGCCTTAGCCCATAGGGGATACCTGGCATAAAAAAAAAAAAAAAAAAAAAGTTCGTTCTGTACTGAGTAGACATCAATGGTCGTCCTCTCAAAGACTTTCCTGTACCATATATCTGTTTACTTCATGAACATAACAGTGAATGGTCTGAAAGTAAGTTTTATTTAACATTTCAGTTAACTATCCTGTATGTTCTAAGCCAACTCAGCCCCAGGACCCTACAGCAACATGAAACATTGTTCTCGCCATGTATTCTACACCAGGCCATTTCTCTCTTCGCGCTGCTTCGGTAGCGCTTAGAGAGTTGAAAACAAGATCCAAAAGCCAAACACTTTAAATTCATATAAACCTGAATTTATACGATAAACATCATGATTACAAGGAGGATCACTCTCCTAATCCAGGACTACAAGCTGGCTCACTCTCCTATCTCCCACAGCTTTACTTATTCCCCTAGACTTACCAAAAAGGGGGCCTGAAGCGAAGAGCCATATGCCATTAATTACCCCTGCCACACCCATTATGGCCATGTACTTGTAGACTTCCATACTCTCAACCATAAGCAGTGTATAGAGGTTCAACCAAGACCCTGCCATGAACCCAAACATCCCAAGCGATACGTTTATCCACATTATCCCCTCCACGAAGCAGAACACTGTGAAGGATAGGAACGGATGACAACAGCGAAGGTGAATCGGCTCATCCCTCTATAGTTATACGTATTCAAATAATCATTCTCATCAAAATATCTTATATGCAGACTTTCAGCACTGTCACGTATGGATTTATATCTAATCTAATCAGTTACTACTTACTAATAATCATAACCATAAGTCCTGCCGTGCTGACAATGAAGAGGACACGGGTATTGAAAAATGGTAGGTCAGTCAAGGGCGTCACCACAAACCTAGAGAGAAGGTTAAAGATGCTGCATAGTGACACCCCCCCATGATGCCTGTTCCTGTGTATATCCCTCAGACTTCATGGCAAATGGCACCATCATCATGAAGTTCAGGTAGACACCAACCACAAAACATCCTCCCACGGAAATGATGAGAGCTGACGCATACCACAGAATTCCAATGTTTCTAAGTAAAGTTCTGAACAGTGCTACCAAAGTGGTTTTCAAGTCAGGTTTGTTTTTAGGTGCACTGAGTGGTATGTGACTCTTAGTTCTGGTTGTTTCTTTGTTCACAGTAAGACTAAGGTCACCAGTACTTTTCCCACTGTTTTCGATCCACGTTTTGGAAGGTATCAGTTCACTTGTTTCAACCAGTCCCCGATTCTCCGTTGTGCCATCATCTGTTTCATCATTTCCTGGCTTATAAGTGGTGGAGATATCGTGAAGTTCACTGTCAACATCTATTTTGAGATGTTTATTGCCGGACACTTCTTTTGGGGTTACTGTTGTCTTATCCTTTTCCCGTTTGTGCCAGGCAACGGGATGGAAAACTGCAGCAGCAGCACAGTTATTAAGCATGAAGCCAGCGACGATGAGGGTGGCTCCCCTGAAGGCGTACTCCTGCTGCAGGTAGGTGATGGCGGGAGGCCCCAGTATCCCACCTACACAGATCCCCGCTGTCATGATTCCAGTGGCCCGACCTCGCAGTCTCTTGAAGTAAAAGGGAATGATGCAGTAGGCCACCAGGCGGCAAAGACCAAACCCCAGACCTAGACAAACAAAACATTGATTAAACGTTGCGTGAAAGAGAAAAGATAGCTTACATCCAGGCTCTTATTTAATATTTAGGACATCTTTCCCTTAACTGAATCACATCCTTATCCATTCTCTCGTATAGGGATGCAGTGTCATGAGGGTGAATACTCTTATCTCAGTATCTTATTGAAAAATATAAATGTGCATGAAGAAAATAATTATACGAGTACTGTCCCATTCTTCACTCAATTTCACAGGCCGCTTCAGCCATCTGTTCTTCCCCTTCAGTGAAATACATTGTTGAGCAATCACTGCATTCATATACTTTCCTCCTGTTATGACATATGCACAACATTTAACCCTTTTGAGAGCTAGGGATTCTTAAATCTTTTGGTGTGTTTGCCACAAGATGGTTTTTACTCTTTCTTGAAGTGGTCTCTCATCCTTTAACGACGGTGACGTTACAATCACCCTTGCGTGCAATATCAGGGACGAGTCAAAAGTCTGGGTCGAGTCAGTATCTTCCAAAATCCTCCCTCCCAGCTTTTCATCGGTCAACATGAAACACGACTGAGCAATGTCTATATTCCCTGGGGTACAAAAGAATTGATATGGACAGAGAGCTTGCCCTCACATCACCACACTTCCTCAGGAGCCCTTATTGTGTCTACCCTGGCTCGACAAACAATATCTTCATCTACCGCCTTATCATACGAAAGTGACCACCTCAGTAATGGCACAAAAACAAAAATGGATGCTTTCTCTCTCTCCCTCCCTCTCTCTCTCTCTCTCTCTCTCTCTCTGACTAACCTGTGAGAAGGGAGTGTGAGAAGAAGAGGTAGGGAGCGCTGGTGGCGAAGGCGGAGAAAGTAAAACCAGCACTAATAAGCAGCCCACCGACAAAGGCCACACCTCTCCAGCCGAAGTGTTCCGCTAGTGCCCCGCCCAGAAGGTTTGAGCCGTTCCACAAGAAACTCTCAGCATTGAAGATGGCTGCCACTACTGATGAGGGCGTCTGTAGCTGGTTAAGGAAGTCCAGGAAGAGGATGCTGAAGCAGTTACTGATGATTCCCAATGAGATCTGATAATTGAAAGTTAGCCATTAGAAGCATTCACTTAGTAAACAAAATAAGTCGATAATATAGACATCCCTTGTTCTCTGCAGGTGAGTTAATACGGCCCTAATACTATTTCGAAGATTAGTTACAACCTCCCTAATACTCACCAATATAACAAAAGCACCTAACAGGACAACGTAGGCCCAACCACCATCCAAAGCCTCGGGTTCATCATCATCATCATCATCATTATAATCACCCAGCCATTCCACATCCTTCTCTCTGCCACTTTCTGGTCGCATAATCAAGATCTCCTCCTCCTGCTTTATCTCTTGCCCGCCCGAGGCATCCACAACTTGTGCCCTCTCCTTATCTTTAATCTCAACCTTATCAGTGGTCCCAGGGTCACTGGCACATCTAGCCTGCTTCGCTCTTGTTATCGGGGTGTTGTTATCAGTCATTTTTTCGTCCTCAATGACATCGGTTTGTTCGTCGTGTAGAGACATCGTCTCTATCCTTTAATAATGGTTCTCAAGTTAATTTAATCTTCAAGACGACTTTGTAATTTTATGTTATACTCCGACTTCACACTTTACACTTAAACTAACCCCCAGATGCTTTTAGGTAAGAATTAGATGTCGCTGAAAAACCGTCAATGTTATTACACATAGTTCTTTTTTAAACCCATATCGCAGAGGGAAAGGACGCGAATACGATTAAGTGACGGGGTGGAGAGGTGAAGGCTGCATGAAGGACACTGAGAGACTGGGACATGGCAGCTTTGTGGCGGAGGGGCGTCGTGGAGAATGATTTGCTTGTGGCCACGTACACTCCGGGATTCAGGCAGCTGGATATTGATTGATACGAATGTGAACGCAGGCTCGCTTTCACACGTAAAGTAAAACAACACTTAATTTACGCCCGTCACTTCTCCATCAGTATTTTCCTCACGTTTTCTCTACAGTTACTTTTTCTCAAGACCGCTTTGTTGTTCACTATGCACACTTTTTCACTGTTCATCTTATACTGTAGATATTGTCTTTAAATATCCCTTGCGCTTTCATAAAACTGTTTCCAAGGTTGTCTTTGTGCAACTTGGTAATGTTTTTAGTTTCACACAACATGGAACGAGAGAGAGAAGGGAGGCGTGAGTGAGAGGAAGGCAGTGAGTTAGAGCGTGAAGGGAGTGTATGTGGGGTAAGAGCAATAGCCAACAACTAAGTGCTTGAATGCTTGAGGGTCGACTTGAGCACCCAGTGAGAGGGAGGGAGGGAGAGAGAGGGAGAAAATGGGAGGGAGAGAGATTAAGGAGTGAGGGGATAGGGGAGGAACAGGGAGGAGGCTGCCCGGTGTCTCAACCAGTTTGGAAGGGCATGTTTTAGGCCGGAGACACAGTGAGGCCCGGATTATATAGCGTTGGAGTAGCAATAAGTTGGACAGAAATCTCCACAGTAATTATTGGAAACTAGACAGCGCACGTTGATCCGGAAGACAGGTTCATACTCCTCTCTACCTGGACAGCGCAGGTGTTAAAATGCAGTTTCTTATACACATGTAGAAGGAAAGAAAGCAAGAAATATTAGGAACCTTCATAAGCATAATATGTTGATAAGAAATTACCACTTTTTTCTTTTGTTGAGAGAGAGAGAGAGGGAGAGATAGAGAGGTGACCCTGGGTGACTTACCTCTTTGTCTATCTACACCAAGAGCGTTATGTAAATCCCGTCTCAACTATACGAGTATGTAGTGTACATAATTACCTTCCATGCCCCTTTCTTTACTCATTCAAGTACCATTAATTCCAAACCAAACAAGATTGATTAGTAAAGTGAATAGTAAAGATTTTTGTAATGATAGTAAGGTGGTGGGTAGACTAGCTTATCATGCAAATTGGTGAAGATAAATGGCAAGTACAAACAGCACTATATTTGACTCAGCAACAGGGTGTGGTACTGCTATCCCATCACTGACGTCTGTGTTAGATTAACACACACACACACACACACACACACACACACACACACACACACACACACACACACACACAATAAACTACAAAAATTATCTAGCACTCACGCAATCAAGAAAATATGAAGACGACTCACGTTTGAGATCACAGTACCGAGAAAGACTACGTAACTCCAACCTCCATCCAAGGCATCATCATCATCATCATCATTATCACCATTATCATCATCATCATCCAATCCTTGCACATCCTTTCCTCGGTCACATTCTTGCCGCGTGATCAGTTCCTTCTCCTCATCTTGCCTTATCTCTGACTCTTCCGATGCGTCCAAGATTTCTTCTATCTCAGAAACTTTATCAGGCTTATCAGTACCGACTTCCTCACCCATATTTCCTGCCTGACTTTGTGTTATCTGAGTGCTTCTGTCTATCATTCAGCCTTCCATAAAGATATCTCTCTTATCTTCGTGCACGGATAATTTTTTTACTCCATAATACAGGGCGACGTGGAGGCGATTTGTTTGTGGCCACCCAGTACGGGATTAAGGCGTCTGGCAATAGATAAATAGATAGAATACAGGTTTTTACACCCTATTTAACATCTTGAAACCGACGGCGTTTTGTCTGTCTCTTTTCATATTTTTTTCAGGTTAAGACGGGCCTCTCGTACTGCAAGTTAATGAAAGCACACACACACACACACACACACACACACACACACACACACACACACACAGAGCAGGAATAAAACAGAGTAAGCCACCGGCGTCAAAGGGATGGTTATTATTGGTGCACAACCAAAACACAGGAGAGTCCATACATAACGCATCTCATTTCTCATGTACTCCTCGCACGGCTAAATGTGATGGCTGGGGTGAGGATGGCAGACACGTAGGCTTATTCATGGCGTCAGCACAGTGGACGTAGAAACACAGAATATGAGTTACGGGGAGGAGAAAACGAGGCAAGGTAAACACAGGTAACGATGACTCTGCCCTTCCCGCATGAGAACTGCTTTGTGTCATGTGTGGATCCCTGCTCAAGGCCAAATGACGAACACAGTCTTGCTTCCACATTTACGAAGCATTTTTTCAGAACTCCCCCCTGCCTTATTTTACCCTCAGAACTTCTTTAATTCTTAGTATACACAGCTGCACTCAATCACCACTCCCTGAAGTGCAGAATTCTTTTTTAAAGACAACATGTTTGAGGAAGGAAAAACAAATTTAATAATAAAAAAAAAAAAAATCCATGCACCAGATGCAGACACGAATATCTGTTTGCTTCATAACGATAAGACGGTGAACAATGATTTTGGAAACACAACAATGAGTTTTTCGAAGCTCAGAGAATTTCCCAAAATATTATGTACAAATTTCATAACTGTTCAGGGAAAAAGTGGTTCAGTTTCCTGCCCATTTGCATTTTGATGTCAACACCTGTCTTTCTTCTCCACATTTTCATTTTCTTCATTTTCACTTTACACTTAACTCCAAGGTTTGTTTCCAAGTTTGTCTTTGTGTAATTGTGTGATGTTTTCTACGTCGCTCGGTGCAGAAGTAAAGAAAAAGAGGAGAAAGAGGTAGGTGATGAGTGAGAGTCAAGAGAGTGCAGACAGTAGGAGCAAAGCCGTGTTACTGAGGGTGTGCCGAGAGCAGGGAGAGGATAAAGAGAGGGAGAGGGAGGAGGGAGAGAATGAAGGACGGGGAGAAAGAAAAGAAGGAGGAGGGGGAGTTATGGAAGGAGGGAGAGAGAGAGAGAGGAGTAACAAGGGAATGAGGGAGGGAGGGAATGAAGGACAGGGAGAAAGAAAAGAAGGAGGGGGTTTATGGAAGGAGGGGAGGGGGAGAAAACTAACGAGGGAATGATGGAGGGGGAGAAAGGAGGTAAGGGAGAGATGGAGGGAGGGGGAGAAGGTAGGGAGGTATGGAAGGAGGGAGACAAATGAGGGAGGGAGAGAAGAGTGACGAGGAGACGACGGAGGGGGTAGTGAAGGCAAATAAAAGGGAGGAAGGGAGGGAGGAAAGAAAGGAGGGAGGAGGGAAGAAAGGAGGGAGACATTTTGGCCATGAGCTAGACAGGGTTGGTGAGGGGTAGTGCCTGCTCCTATCACGGTGACTTACGCTTCATTTTCTTCTTACGACCTCCAGACGATTTTCTTAAGATTTCGGGAGCCCACCTGAAGGGAGGGGGTTAGAATCAGTGCCATGATATCTCTCGCAAAGCCATAAATCGTCTGAAAATGGCAAGAATAGAAATAGGAAATAAATCATGGGACTGAAGGGATTGGAGTGAAAAGCCTCTCTCTCTCTCTCTCTCTCTCTCTCTCTCTCTCTCTCTCTCTCTCTCTCTCTCTCCAGGAAATGAGAGACTTGGGGTAGATTGGTGATAGTTCTCGTAATTTCATGTTTTCTTTTTCCTCTAATTCTTAAATTTTATCTCGGCATAGATTTTCGTCCTTTTGCAGTCCGTGTCCTTAGTTCCGTATCTGAATAAGGCAACACCACGGCGCTCCATCCTCCCCATAGCACTTCTTCGTGACTAGCGCCATAATCTTGATGAGGAGATGGCATTTTCTTTACCAGGTAAAAATGAACGGATTATTATTCTGTACACTAACTTGGTCTAAAATTGCTATCTGTCCATCGCGAGTGCTGAGTTGTTAAAAAAGATTAATATTAGTTTACGATGCTAGTCACGAAGCAGTGCTATGGAAGGAGTGTAGAGTCGTAGCACTGTCTCCTTTCTTTCACTGAGCTGCCCAAAGTAAAGTACAGAAGGACCATAATCTGGGTCAAATTAGGGTAATAATGGCCTTTAACAAATTCGGGCTCCTATGACCCACTTTCAGCTGAATAAAATCGTCTGCCGTTAGCTAGTTATTTAGTCGTACTAGTAGTAGTAGTAGTACTAGTAGTAGTAGTAGTAGTCCCAGGCTGAATGGGCTATCTCTTCACCACACCACCACCCCCTCTACCACACCTGCTCACCACCATACACCTGTCTTTTTACGATGAAACCACGTGAGAGAACTGCCGACTACACCTCTTCGTTAGACTGTCTGGCACCTTCCTCTCTTCTCACCACCTGCATGCCCACCTTACACCACACACACACAGACAGACACACACACACACACACACACACACCTTTATGTGCCCCCACGCGATGAAGATTTTGTTGTTTTTATCAATATTCTTGTCGTGGCATTAGGCTCACCCGAAACGCGAAGTCTCTGAAGAAAATGAACTCCAACTGAAGTAAAACACGTAAAGAAAATGGTTAAGTTTTGGACTGACGAGTAGAGGCTTTTGAAGATACTGTATTTACAAGATTAGATTATATTTCCCTCATTGAAAGAAGCCTTAAATTACTAGGAAGACATTATTACTTTCTCTCTAGATTAGATAGCCAAATGAGCATCAGTTGCCCCCATTCATCTTCACATCATTCCCTCCACGTTGGGTCATATTTAACTGCTTGAGTTTTTGTTGGATGGGACAGAGAGACAAAGGTTTGTTCCTGAATTCTTTATTTCTCCGAAACGTAAGAGGAAAACAATTCATGCTTTAACCTCTCTCTCTCTCTCTCTCTCTCTCTCTCTCTCTCTCTCTCTCTCTCTCTATCTCTCACTAAGCACTTCAACTTGTCTCAATGGATCATCTAAAAATCTGATATAACATAAAAATACAGCTTCACTTCCCACCGTATTAGTCAGTTTATTAGCATGTAGCACCTTTAGCACACCTGTGGAGTTGATTTGAGAGGAGTTGTTGGCACAGATGTGAAACTGATCTGAAACAATGTTAACATATTTCCTTACTGAAACAACAGCCTGAAGCTTCACCCCACCACACCTTCCCTCCCACCTCCTTGATTTGTGGAGACCTGGCTTCATTGCACGTAACATCACAAGTCGTCTCTTCTTTTGCAGTCTCCCAGTCTGTCTGTCTTACATGTCTCAACTTCCTCTTCTTTAGTTCCTTAAATTGTAATTTTTAACACTCAATAAGCCACATCACATGCTGTACCTTACTTGACCTTTTTACATTCATATTTTATCCTCTTGTTGCCTCCACTTACACTTTCATATCTTCCTTTCTGCTCTCTTTATCCTTGCTCTTTTCTTCCCCTTTGCCCCAGCTTTTTCCCCTGCCCTCCTCCTTCTCTTTCCGCTTATCGTAGGCAAGTGCTGCTGGGAGGAACAGGTAGAGGATGATGGTGATGAGGGCGGTGGAGGCGAGAGCACGCATAGTGATGGTGTAGCTGCCACTCACGTCCCGGATCACACCTGCGGCGGAACACTTAATTAGCAACAGGTACTCGTTTAGTTAATTACAGTGCAGTGCTCCGTTAATAATGATTGTAGATAGGCAAACAAATTTCTCATCATTATCATACTGTGAAAATCTCCGTGACTGCAATAGGGAAAACAATGCATTAACAGTATACGAACATTTATAAGGATTATGGGATGTCCTAGTAGGCCAATAAATGCGACGAAAGCTAATTACTGTAGTGGTCATCGATGAACTCTGAGATGGACTTCGGAGGGCTTCACTTAGATACCCCCTACTTACAATACCATAGAGCAATTCTTCCCACAAATCAGAAATGCAGAAACGAGTAATTTTTCTTTACTAGTGCATTACAACCTCTGGATTTCATCACTTTCCAGAATCAAAAAGCAGTGATGTATGTAAGGTGAAATTTTAATGGTTGTTCCTTCTGTAGCAGCCGTGGCTCAGCGGGTTAGAGCGCCCCGCGCTGACCGAATGGTTGGAGGATCAAATCTACCAAAAGGTCATTGGTAGACATCAGGAAGGGCATCGGGTCATAAAATGGTACACGTTCCAATCCAAAGTCCCCTACCCAGGGGCAATACCTTAGCCCTTCGGGGATATCTGACATAAAAAAAAAAAAAAAAAAAGTTCGTTCTGTACTCAGTGGACATCAATGGTCGTCCTCTCAAAGACTTTCCTGTACCCTATGTCTGTTTACTTCATGAACATAACAGTGAATGGTCTGGAAATAAGTTTAATTTAACATTTCAGTTAACTATCCAGTATGTTCTAAGCCAACTCAGCCCCAGGACCCTACAGCAACATGGGACATTGTTCTCGCCACGTATTCTGCACTGGACCATTTCTCTCTTGGCGCTGCTTCGGTAGCGCTTCGAGAGTTGAAAACAAGATCCAAAAGCCAAACACTTTTAATTTATATAAACCTGAATCTATACGCTAAACATCATGACTACAAGGTGACTCACTCTCCTAATCCATGACTACAAGGTGGCTCACTCTCCTAATCCATGACTACAAGGTGGCTCACTCTCCTAATCCATGACTACAAGGTGGCTCACTCTCCTAATCCATGACTACAAGGTGGCTCACTCCCTTAACCCGCGCCGTCCCGAGGACGTACTTCCACGTCCTCACGTTTTGTCACAGCTAATCCCGAGGACGTACTTCAACGTCCTGCAATTGCAAGGTTCATAATTTCCACAATTTTCAATTTTCGCGAGTCATTTTTGGTACGTATACACGGGACACGTGCCTCAACAAGATGCCAGGCAGAGACAATGCCTTACCCAGCATGACCTCCTCCCCCCCCCTGCATGCCCTTTTCTCAGCAATTCACCTGTTATCAGTGACCTGGCCAGTATAGCCATGTCATGCCACGGTACGAAATTCAGGGCCAGAGTGATTCCCCAATCAATGACAATGTGGAGGACAAACTTTACATAGCATTAGAGGAAGAAACAGTTAGAAATGATGATCAGGTAATGTGGCAAAAAAAGGTCAGGTATTAGTGAGTGAAACAATGCTTATAATGCCTATATTACTGCTTGAAAACCAATATACTTTTGTACTACATATAAATTCGTAACAGTAAATAAATAAATACCGTTTATGAGTGGTGTGAAATAGTTATCCTCCCATAGAACTCGTTTTCTTTGGTGCCAGCCTGATAGAAAACCCAGTAAAGTAAGGAGGCTCTCCTACCTGTAATGAGTATTTTAAACCTCAGGTGAGCGATTTCTCTATGAATTTTCGATGTTTCTCACCAAAAGCGAAAGTTTTAGCAAAAAAAAAAAAGGTCGAAAATTGCCCGGGATTGGGGGGTACCAGTGGTCGAAAAGTGGCCGGGACGGGGCGGGTTAATCCATGACTACTACAAGGTGGCTAACTCACCTAATCCATGACTACAAGGTGGCTCACTCCCTTAATCCATGACTACTACAAGGTGGCCCACTCTCCTAATCCATGACTACAAGGTGGCTCACTCTCCTAATCCATGACTACTACAAGGTGGCTCACTCTCCTAATTCATGACTACAAGGTGGCTCACTCTCCTAATCCATGACTACAAGGTGGCTCACTCTCCTAATCCATCACTACTACAAAGTGGCTCACTCTCCTAATCCATGACTACAACAAGTTGGCTCACTCTCCTAATCCATGACTTCTACAAGGTGGGTCACTCCCCTAATCCATGACTACAAGGTGGCTCACTCTCCTATCTCCCACACCTTTACTTATTCCCCTAGACTTACCAAAAAGGGGGCCTGAAGCGACGAGCCATATGCCATTAATTACCCCTGACACCCCCATTATGGCCATGTACTTTTACACTCCCATACTCTCAACCATCAGCAGCGCATCGAGGCTCATGCAAGACCCTGCCAGGAACCCAAACATCCCCAGCGACACGTTTATCCACACTATCCCCTCCACGAAGCAGAACACTGTGAAGGGTAGGAACGGATGACAACAGCGAAGGTGAATCGACTTATCCCTATAGTTATACGTCTTCAAATAATCATTTTCATCAAAATATCTTACATGCAAAGTTTCAGTACTGTCACGTATTAATTTATATCTAATTTTATCAGTTACTACTTACTAACAATCATAACCATAAGTCCTGAGGTGCTGATAATGATGAGGACACGCGTATTGAAAAATGGTAGGCCAGTCAGGGGGGTCACCACAAACCTAGAGAGAAGGTTAAAGATGCTGCACAGTGACACCCCCCATGATGCCTGTTCCTGTGTATATCCCTCAGACTTCATGGCAAATGGCACCATCATCATGATGTTCAGACAGACACCAAGCACAAAACTTCCTCCCACGGAAATGATGAGAGCTGACGCATACCGCAGAATTCCAATGTTTCTGAGTAAAGTTCTGAACAGTGCTACCAAAGTGGTTTTCAAGTCAGGTTTGTTTTTAGATGCACTGGGTGGTACGTGACTCTTAGTTCTGGTTGTTTCTTTGTTCACAGTAAGACTAAGGTCACCAGTACTTTTCTCACAGTTTTCGATCCATGTTTTGGAAGATATCAGTTCACTTGTTTCAACCAGTCCCAGAATCTCTGTTGTGCCATCATCTGTTTCATTTCCTGGCTTATAAGTGCTGGAGATATCATGAAGTTCACTGTCAACATCTATTTTGAGATGTTTATCGCCAGATACTTCTTTTGGGGTTACTGTTTTCTCATCCTTTTTCCGTTTGTGCCAGGCAACGGGGTGTAAGACTGCAGCAACAGCACAGTTATTGAGCATGAAGGCAGCGACGATGAGGGTGGCTCCCCTGAAGGCGTACTCCTGCTGCAGGTAGGTGATGGCGGGAGGCCCAAGTATCCCACCTATACAGATCCCCGCTGACATGATTCCAGTGGCCCGACCTCGCAGTCTCGTGAAGTAAATGGGAATGATGCAGTAGGCCACCAGGCAGCACAGACCAGACCCCAGACCTAGACAAAAAAAACATAGATTAAACGTTGGGTGAATGAGAAAAGATAGCTTACATCCAGGCTCTTATTTAATATTTAGGACACCTTTCCGATAATTCAATCACATGCTTATCCATTTTCTCGTATAGGGATGCAGTGTCATGAGGGTGAATACTCGTATCTCAGTATCTTACGACAAAATAAAAACATGCATGGAGGAAATAATTTTAGTGTCCCATTCTTCACTCAATTTCACAGGCCGCCTCAGCCATCTGTTCTTCCCATTCAGTGTAATACATTGTTGAGCTATCACTGCATTCATGTACTTTCCTCCTGTTATGACATATGCACTACATTTAACCCTATCGAGAGCCAGGGATTCTTAAATCTTTTGGTGTGTTCGCCACAAGATGGTATTTACTCTCTCTTGAAGTGGTCTCTTGTCCTTTAACAACGGTGACTTTACAATCACCCTTGCGTGCAATATCAGGGAAGAGTCAAAAGTCTGGGTCGAGTCAGTATCTGCCAAAACCGTCCCTCCCAGCTTTTCATCGGTCAGCATGCAACACGACTGAGCAATGTCAATATTACCTGGGGTACAAAAGAAATGAATGAGAGAGCTTGCCCTCGCATCACCACACATCCTCAGGAGCCCTTATTGTGTCTACCCTGGCAAGACAAACAATATCTTAATCGCCCGCCTTATCATATGACAGCGACCACCTCAGTAATGGCACAAAAATATTGGATGCGCTCTCTCTCTCTCTCTCTCTCTCTCTCTCTCTCTGACTAACCTACGAGAAGGGAGTGTGAGAAGAAGAGGTAGGGAGCACTGGTGGCGAAGGCGGAGAAAGTAAAACCAGCACTAATAAGCAGCCCACCGACAAAGGCCACACCTCTCCAGCCAAAGTGTTCCGCTAGTGCCCCGCCCAGAAGGTTTGAGCCGTTCCACAAGAAACTCTTAGCGTTGAAGATGGCTGCCACTACTGCTGAGGGCGTCTGTAGCTGGTTAAGGAAGTCCAGGAAGAGGATGCTGAAGCAGTTACTGATGATTCCTACAGAGATCTGATGATTAAAAGTTAGCCATTAGACGCATCCAGTCCGTCAGTAAATAAAATAAGTCGATGATACAGTCATCCCTTGTTTTTTGCTGGCGTTTGGAACAGAGACGCTCTTGTATTGCAAAACTTTACACACGCGTATTGCAAAACTTTACGCCCGTGTAATGCGAAACTTTACGCCCGTATATTGAGAAACTTTACGCCCGTGTATAGAGAATCTACGATTGATGGAAACCAGTCTAAAAGGATGATGATCTAAAATTCCTCGGCGGTGTTCCAAAGCTTAGACATCAAAGTATCTTGTTTGATATGGACTTTCTGATGATGTAGCATAAAATATTTATTTCAACTTGCAATACACCATGAAATAATGTAGTTCTTATCCTGTGACTGTTTACTTCCTCACGAGTACGCGGAGATATTTGTATGGCATGAGAGAAATGAGTTAGGGGAAGAGGAGGAAGGGTTGTGAGTGGAGTGATGATGTGAGTGACCTGATTAAGGATAAAGATGCACTGCAGGGCTTCATTATCGTTTGTACTCTCTTCTGTATTTAGTACTGACACAGAAATGGCATTATTCTTGGTGCTTGCAAATAAATATAAATATTATCAGTCTCACGTGAGGAATGAAATGACGATGTATTCTGTGGAATCTAATATCCATTCTATATTTTACAGTCACATTCTATCAGCTTGTAATGGTGGCTGCTGTAGTCTAAAATGGCAGTGATTTTAGAGGTAAGATACTTTCAAAGATGAGTTAGTACTGCTCTAATATTCTTGCTACGATTAGTTACAACCTCCCAAATACTCACCATTACCACCCTTATACTCACCATTAGGACAAAAGTACCTAATAGGACAACGTACGCCCAACCACCATCCAAAGCCTCGGGTTCATCATCATCATCATTATCATTATCATCATCACCCAGCCTTTCCACATCCTTCTCTCTGCCACTTTCTTGTCGCATAGTCAATTTCTCCTCCTCTTGTCTTAACTCTTGCCCGCCCGAGGCATCCACAACTACTGTCTTAATCTCAGCCTTAACAGTGGTCCCATGGTCACCCGCACACCCAGCCTGGTTCGCTCTTGTTAGAAGGGTGTTATTGTCAGTCATTTTTTCTTCCTCAATGACATCGCTTTGTTCGTCGTGTAGAGACATCGTCTCTATCCTTTAATAATGGTTCTCAATTTAATTTAATCTTCAAAAAGACTTTGTAATTTTATGTTATACTT
>NC_137001.1:2796570-2820148 GCF_032717465.1 Coenobita brevimanus
GTCAATATCTATTTTGAGATGTTTATCGCCAGATACTTCTTTTGGGGTTACTGTTTTCTCATGCTTTTTCCGGTTGTGCCAGGCAACGGGGTGTAAGACTGCAGCAGCAGCACAGTTATTGAGCATGAAGGCAGCGACGATGAGGGTGGCTCCCCTGAAGGCGTACTCCTGCTGCAGGTAGGTGATGGCGGGAGGCCCAAGTATCCCACCTATACAGATCCCCGCTGACATGATTCCAGTGGCCCGACCTCGCAGTCTCTTGAAGTAAAAGGGAATGATGCAGTAGGCCACCAGGCAGCACAGACCAGACCCCACCTAGACAAAAAAAACATAGATTAAAAGTTGGGTGAATGAGAAAAGATAGCTGACATCCAGGCTCTTATTTAATATTTAGGACACAGTTCCGATAATTCAATCACATGCTTATCCATTTTCTCGTATAGGGATGCAGTGTCATGAGGGTGAATACTCGTATCTCAGTATCTTACGACAAAATAAAAAAATGCATGGAGGAAATAATTATAGTGTCCCATTCTTCACTCAATTTCACAGGCCGCCTCAGCCATCTGTTCTTCCCCTTCATTGTAATACATTGTTGAGCTATCACTGCATTCATATACTTTCCTCCTGTTATGACATATGCACTACATTTAACCCTATCGAGAGCTAGGGATTCTTAAATCTTTTGGTGTGTTTGCCACAAGATGGTATTTACTCTCTCTTGAAGTGGTCTCTCATCCTCTAACAACGGTGACGTTACAATCACCCTTGCGTGCAATATCAGGGAAGAGTCAAAAGTCTGGGTCGAGTCAGTATCTGCCAAAACCGTCCCTCCCAGCTTTTCATCGGTCAGCATGCAACACGACTGAGCAATGTCAATATTCCCTGGGGTACAAAAGAAATGAATGAGAGAGCTTGCCCTCGCATCACCACACATCCTCAGGAGCCCTTATTGTGTCTACCCTGGCAAGACAAACAATATCTTAATCGCCCGCCTTATCATACAACAGCGACCACCTCAGTAATGGCACAAAAATATTGGATGTGCTCTCTCTCTCTCTCTCTCTCTCTGACTATCCTACGAGAAGGGAGTGTGAGAAGAAGAGGTAGGGAGCACTGGTGGCGAAGGCGGAGAAAGTAAAACCAGCACTAATAAGCAGCCCACCGACAAAGGCCACACCTCTCCAGCCAAAGTGTTCCGCTAGTGCCCCGCCCAGAAGGTTTGAGCCGTTCCACAAGAAACTCTCAGCGTTGAAGATGGCTGCCACTACTGCTGAGGGCGTCTGTAGCTGGTTAAGGAAGTCCAGGAAGAGGATGCTGAAGCAGTTACTGATGATTCCTACAGAGATCTGGTGATTGAAAGTTAGCCATTAGACGCATCCAGTCCGTCAGTAAATAAAATAAGTCGACGATACAGTCATCCCTTGTTTTTTGCTGGCGTTTGGAACAGAGACGCTCTTGTATTGCAAAACTTTACGCTCGCGTATTGCAAAACTTTACGCCCGTGTATTGCGAAACTTTACGCCCGTGTATAGCGAATCTACGATTGATGGAAACCAGTCTAAAAGGATGATGATCTAAAATTCCTCGGCAGTGTTCCAAAGCTTAGACATCAAAGTATCTTGTTTGATATGGACTTTCTGATGATGTAGCATAAAATATTAATTTCATCTTGCAATACACCATGAAATAATGTAGTTCTTATCCTGTGACTGTTTACTTCCTCACGAGTACGCGGAGATATTTGTATGGCATGAGAGGAATGGGTTAGGGGAAGAGGAGGAATGGTAGTGAGTGGAGTGATGATGTGAGTGACCTGATTAAGGATAAAGATGTATGTACCTGCACTGCAGGGCTTCATTATCGTTTGTACTGTCTTCTGTATTTAGTACTGACACAGAAATGGCATTATTCTTAGTGCTTGCAAATAAATATAAACATTATCAGTCTTACGTGAGGACTGAAATGACGATGTATTCTGTGGAATCTAATATCCATTCTATATTTTACAGTCACATTCTATCAGCTTGTAATGGTGGATGCTGTAGTCTAAAATGGCAGTGCTTTTAGAGGTAAGATCAAAGATGAGTTAGTACTGCTCTAATATTCTTGCTACGATTAGTTACAACCTCCCAAATACTCACCATTATCACCCTTATACTCACCATTAGGACAAAAGTACCTAATAGGACAACGTACGCCCAACCACCATCCAAAGCCTCGGGTTCATCATCATCATTATTATCATTATCATCATCACCCAGTCTTTCCACATCCTTCTCTCTGCCACTTTCTTGTCGCATAATCAATTTCTCCTCCTCCTGCCTTAGCTCTTGCCCGCCCGAGGCATCCACAACTACTGTCTTAATCTCAGCCTTAACAGTGGTCCCATGGTCACCCGCACACCCAGCCTGGTTCGCTCTTGATATCGGGGTGTTGTTGTCAGTCATTTTTTCGTCCTCAATGACGTCTGTTTGTTCGTCGCGTAGTCATCTACTCTATCCTTTAATAATGGTTCAAAATTTAATTTAATCTTCAAGAAGACTTTGTAATTTTATGTTATACTTCGACTCCACAATTTTCACTTCAACTAACCCCCAAATGATTTTAGGTAAGAATTAGTTCTCGATGAAAAGCCGACATTATTGTTACACATAGTTCTTTTTTAAACCCATATCGCAGAGGGAAATGACAAGAATACGATCAAGTGACGGAGTGGAGAGGTGAAGGCTGCATGAAGTGCAGTGAGAGAGGGCAGCTTTGTGGCGGACTGGCGTCGTGGAGAATGATTTGCTTGTGGCCACGTACTCTCCGAGATTCAGGCAGCTGGATATTCATTGATACGAATGTGAACGCAGGCTCGCTTTCACACGTAAAGTAAAACAACACTTAATTTACGCCCGTCACTTTTCCATCAGCATTTTCCTCACGTTTTCTCCAGTTACGTTTTCTCAAGACCGCTTCGTTGTTCACTATGCACACTTCGTCACTGTTCATCTCATACTGTAGATATTCTCTCTACATATCCCTTGCACTTTCGTACTGCCGTTTCCAAGGTTGTTTTAGTGAAACTTTGTAATGTTTTTAGTTTCACACTACACGGAACGACAGAGAGAAGGGAGCATTGAGTGAGAGGAAAGCGGTGAGTGTGAGCGTAAAGGGAGTGTATGTGGGGTAAGAGCAATAGGCAACAACTAAGGGATTGGGACTTGCGTGTTGAGTCGACGTGAGCAATCCTTGGAGGGAGAGAGGGTGGGAGGGAGGTAGAGGGATAAAGAGGGAGGGAGGGAGATTAACAAGGAGTGAGGGGATGGGGGAGAAACAGGGCGAGAGGCTGCTCGGTATCTAGACCAGATTGGAAGGGGATGTTTTAGGCTGGGCACACAATGAGGCCTAGATTATAGAGGACTGCAGTAGCAATGAGTTAGACAGAAATCTCCATATAATTATTAGAAACTAAACAGCGCACATTGATCCGCAAAAGAGGTTCATACTCCTCTCTACCTGGACAGCGCAGATGTTAAGATGCAGTTTCCTATACACATATAGAAGGAAAGAAAGCAAGAAATATTAGGAACCTTCATAAGCATAATATGTTGATCAGAAATTACCACTTCTTTTGTTTTGTTGAGAGAGAGAGAGAGAGAGAGAGAGAGAGACATGACCTTCGCTGACTTATCTCTTTGTCTATCTACACCAAGAGCGTTATGTAAATCCCGTCTCAACTACACGAGTATATAGTGTTTATAATTACCTTCCATGCCCCTGTCATTACTCATACAAGTACCATTATTTCCAAACCAAACAAGATTCATTAGTAAAGTGAATAGTAAAGATTTTTGTAATGATAGTAAGGTGGTGGGTAGACTGGCTCAACATGCAAATTGGTGAAGATCAATGGCAGTTACAAACAGCAGTATATTTGACTCAGCAACAGGGTGTGGTCTAGTACTGCTATCTCATCACTGATGTCTGTGTTAGATTAGCACACATACACACACACACACACACACACACACACACACACACACACACACACACACACACACACACACACACACACACACACACACACACACACACACACACACACACACACACACACACACACACACACCTCCATGTGCCCTCACGCCTTAAAGATTTTGTTGTTTTTATCAATATTCTTGCCGTGGCATTAGGCTCACCCGAAACGCGAAGCCTCTGAGGAAAAAGAACTAGAACTAATGCAGGACACGTAAAGAAAAAGGTTAAGTTGTAGGCTGACGATTAGAAGCATCTGAAGATACTGTATTTACAAGATTTTATTATTTTTTCCTCATTACAAGAAGGCTTACATCACTTGGAAAACATAGGTAATTACTCTTTGGATTAGATAGCCAAATGAGCATCAATTACCCCCATTGATCTTCACATCATTCCCTCCACGTTGGGTCATATTTAACTGCTTGAGTTTTTGTTGGATGGAACAGGGAGACAAAGGTTTGTTCCTGAATTCTTTTTTTCTCTGAAACGTTCGAGGAAAACAATTCATGCTTTAACCTCTCTCTCTCTCTCTCTCTCTCTCTCTCTCTCTCTCTCTCTCTCTCTCTCTCTCTCTCTCTCACACCCAGCACTTCAACTTGTCTCAGTGGATCATCTAAAAATCTGATATAAAAAAAATACAGCTTTACTCCCCACCGTATTAGTCAGTTTATTAGCATGTAGCACCTTTAGCACACCTGTGGAGTTGATTTGAGAGTTGTTGGCACAGTTGTGAAACTGATCTGAAACAATGTTAACACATTTCCTTACTAAAACAACAGCCTGAAGCTTCACCCAACCACACCTTCCCTCCCATCTCCTTCATTTGTGGAGACCTGGCTTCACTGCACGTAATATCACAAGACGTCTCTTCTTTTGCAGTCTCCAAGCCTGTCTGTCTTCCATGTCTCAACTTCCTTCCTCTTCTTTAGTTCCTAAAATTGTAATTTTTAACTCAATAAGCCACATCACATGCTATACCTTAGCTGACCTTTTTACGTTCATATTTTAACCTCTTGTTGCCTCGAGATACACTTTCATATCTCCCTTTCTGCTCTCTTTATCCTTGCTCTTTTCTTCCCCTTTGCCCCAGCATTTTTCCCTGCCCTGCTCCTTCTCTTTCCGCTTATCGTAGGCAAGTGCTGCTGGGAGGAACAGGTAGAGGATGATGGTGATGAGGGCGGTGGAGGCGAGAGCACACATAGTGATGGTGTAGCTGCCACTCACGTCCCGGATCACACCTGCGGCGGAACACTTAATTAGCAACAGGTACTCGTTTAGTTAATTACAGTGCAGTGCTCCGTTAATAATGATTGTAGATAGGCAAACAAATTTCTCATCATTATCATAGTTACTGTGAAAACCTCTGTGACTGCAATAGGGAAAACAATGCATTAACAGTACACGAACATTTATAAAGATTATGGGATGTCTTAGAAGGCCAATACATGCGACGAAAGCCAATTACTGTAGTGGTCATCGATGAACTCTGAGATGGACTTCAGAGGACTTCACTTAGATAACCCCTACTTGCAAGACCAAAAAGCAATTCTTCCCACAAATCAGAAGTACAGAAACAAGTAATTTTCCTTTACTAGTGCATTACTACCTCTGGATTTCATCACTTTACAGAATCAAAAAGCAGTGATGTATGGGAGATGAAATTTTAATGGTTGTTCGTTCTGTACCAGTCGTGGCTCAGTGGGTTAGAGCGCTCCGCGCTGACCGAAGGGTCGGAGGATCAAATCCACCCAATGGTCATTGGTAGACATCAGGAAGGGCATCCGGTCATAAAATGGTACACGCTCCAATCCAAAGTCCTCTACTCAGGGGCAACGCCTTAGCCCATCGGGGATACCTGGCATAAAACCAAAAAAAACAAAAAAAAAAGGTTCGTTCTGTACTGAGTGGACATCAATGGTCGTCCTCTCAAAGACTTTCCTGTACCATATATCTGTTTACTAAATGAACATAACATTTCAGTTAACTATCCAGTATGTTCTAAGCCAACTCAGCCCCAGGACCCTACAGCAACATGGGACATTGTTCTCGCCACGTATTCTACACTGGACCATTTCTCTCTTGGCGCTGCTTCGGTAGAGCTTGGAGTGTTGAAAACAAGATCTAAAAACCACTTTTAATATATATAAACCTGAATCTATACGTTAAACATCATGACTGCAAGGTGGCTCACTCTCCTAATCCATGACTACAAGGTGGCTCACTCTCCTAATCCATGACTACAAGGTGGCTCACTCTCCTAATCCATAACTACTACAAGGTGGCTCACTCTCCTAATCCATAACTACTACAAGGTGGCTCACTCTCCTAATCCATGACTACTACAAGGTGGCTCACTCTCCTAATCCATGACTACAAGGTGGCTCACTCCCCTATCTCCCACACCTTTACTTATTCCCCTAGACTTACCAAAAAGGGAGCCTGAAGCGACGAGCCATATGCCATTAATTACCCCTGCCACACCCATTATGGCCTTGTACTTGTAGACTCCCATACTCTCAACCATCAGCAGTGTATAGAGGTTCAAGCAAGACCTTGCCATGAACTCAAACATCCCCAGCGACACGTTTATCCACACTATCCCCTCCACGAAGCAGAACACTGTGAAGGATAAGAACTGATGACAACAGCGAAGGTGAATCGGCTCATCCCTATAGTTATACGTATTCAAATAATCATTCTCATCAAAATATCTTATATGCAAACTTTCAGCACTGTCACGTATTGATTTATATCTAATCTAATCAGTTACTACTTACTAATAATCATAATCATAAGTCCTGCGGTGCTGATAATGATCAGAACACGGGTATTGAAAAATGGTAGGTCAGTCAGGGGGGTCACCACAAGCCTAGAGAGAAGGTTAAAGATGCTGCACAGTGACACCCCCCATGATGCCTGTTCCTGTGTATATCCCTCAGACTTCATGGCAAATGGCACCATCATCATGAAGTTCAGATAGACACCAAACAAAAAACATCCTCCCACGGAAATGATGAGAGCTGACGCATACCGCAGAATTCCAATGTTTCTGAGTAAAGTTCTGAACAGTGCTACCAAAGTGGTTTTCAAGTCAGGTTTGTTTTTAGATGCACTGAGTGGTATGTGACTCATAGTTCTGGTTGTTTCTTTGTCCACGGTAAGACTAAGGTCACCAGTACTGTTCCCACTATTTTCGATCCACGTTTTGGAAGGTATTAGTTCACTTGTTTCAACCAGTCCCCGATTCTCCGTTGTGCCATCATCTGTTTCATCATTTCCTGGCTTATAAGTGCTGGAGATATCACGAAGTTCACTGTCAACATCTATTTTGAGATGTATATTGCCAGATACTTCTTTTGGGGTTACTGTTTTCTCATCCTTTTTCCGTTTGTGCCAGGCAACGGGGTGGAAGACTGCAGCAGCAGCACAGTTATTGAGCATGAAGGCAACGACAATGAGGGTGGCTCCCCTGAAGGCGTACTCCTGCTGCAGATAGGTGATGGCAGGAGGACCCAGTATCCCACCTACACACATCCCCACTGACATGATTCCAGTGGCCCGACCTCGCAGTCTCTTGAAGTAAAAGGGAATGATGCAGTAGGCCACCAGGCAGCAAAGACCAGACCCCACACCTAGACAAACAAAACATAGATTAAACGTTGGGTGAATGAGAAAAGATAGCTTTCATCCAGGCACCTTTCCGATAATTCAATCAAATGCTTATCCATTCTCTTGTATAGGGATGCAGTGTCATGAGGGGGAGTACTAGTATCTCAGTATCTTATTGCAAAATAAAAAAAAATGCATGGAGGAAATAATTATACTGTCCCAGTCTTCATTCAATTTCACAGGCCGCTTCAGCCATCTGTTCTTTCCCTTCAGTGTAATACATTGTTGAGCCATTGCTGCATTCATGTACTTTCCTCCTGTTATGACATGTGCACTACATTTAACCCTTTCAAAAGCTAGGGATTCTTAAATCTTTTGGTGTCTTTGCCACAAGATGGTTTTTACTCTCTCTTGAAGTGGTGTCTCGTCCTTTAACGACGGTGACGTTACAATCACCCTTGCGTGCAATATCAGGGACGAGTCAAAAGTCTGGGTCGAGTCAGTATCTTCCAAAACCCTCCCTCCCAGCTTTTCATCGGTCAACATGAAACACGACTGAGCAATGTCTATATTCCCTGGGGAACAAAAGAATTGAGATGGACAGAGAGCTTGCCCTCACATAACCACACTTCCTCAGGAGCCCTTATTTTGTCTACCCTGGCTCGACAAACAATATCTTCATCGATTGCCTTATCATACGAAAGTGACCACCTCAGTAATGGCACAAAAACAAAAATGGGTGCTTTCTCTCTCTCTCTCTCTCTCTCTCTCTGACTAACCTACAAGAAGGCAGTGTGAGAAGACGAGGTAGGGAGCGCTGGTGGCGAAGGCGGAGAAAGTAAAACCAGCACTAATAAGCAGCCCACCAACAAAGGCCACACCTCTCCAGCCGAAGTGTTCCACTAGCACCCCGCCTAGAAGGTCTGAGCCGCACCACAAGAAATTCTCAGTGTTGAAGATGGCTGCCACTACTGATGAGGGCGTCTGTAGCTGGTTAAGCAAGTCCAGGAAGAGGATGCTGAAGCAGTTATTGATGATTCCCATAGACATCTGATGATTGAAAGTTAGCCATTAGGAGCATCCAATTAGTAAACAAAATAAGTCGACTATACAAACATCCCTTGTTCTCTGAAGGCGAGTTAATACGGCCCTAATACTATTTTGAAGATTAGTTACAACCTCCCTAATACTCACCAATATAACAAAAGCACCTAACAGGACAACGTAGGCCCAACCACCATCCAAAGCCTCGGGTTCATCATCATCATCATCATCATCATCATCATCACCCAGCCTTTCCACATCCTTCTCTCTGCCACTTTCTGGTCGCATAATCAAGATCTCCTCCTCCTGCTTTATCTCTTGCCCGCCCGAGGCATCCATAACTTGTGCCCTCTCCTTATCTTTAATCTCAACCTTATCAGTGGTCCCAGGGTCACCCGCACACCCAGCTTGGTTCGCTCTTGTTAGAAGGGTGTTGTTGTCAGTCATTTTTTCTTCCTCAATGACATCGGTTTGTTCGTCGTGTAGAGACATCGCCTCTATCCTTTAATAATGGTTCTCAATTTAATTTAATCTTCAAGACGGCTTTGTAATTTTATGTTATACTCCGATTCCACACTTTACACTTAAACTAACCCCCATATGATTTTAGGTAAATATTAGATGTCGCTGAAAAACCGTCAATGTCATTACACATAGTTCTTTTCTAAACCCATATCGCTGAGGGAAAGGACGAGAATACGATCAAGTGACGGGGTGGAGAGGTGAAGGTTGCATGAAGGACACTGAGAGACTGGGACAGGGCAGCTTTGTGGCGGACTGGCGTCGTGGACAATGATTTGCTTGTGGCCACGTACACTCCGAGATTCAGGCAGCTGGATATTGATTGATACGAATGTGAACGCAGGCTCGCTTTCACACGTAAAGTAAAACAACACTTAATTTACGCCCGTCACTTCTTGCGCTTTCATAAAACTGTTCCCAAGGTTGTCTTTGTGGAACTTGGTAATGTTTTTAGTTTCACACAACATGGAACGAGAGAGAGAAGGGAGGCGTGAGTGAGAGGAAGGCGGTGAGTTAGAGCGTGAAGGGAGTGTATGTGGGGTAAGAGCAATAGCCAACAACTAAGTGCTTGAATGCTTGAGGGTCGACTTGAGCACCCAGTGAGAGGGAGGGAGGGAGAGAGAGGGAGAAAATGGGAGGGAGAGAGATTAAGGAGTGAGGGGATAGGGGAGGAACAGGGAGGAGGCTGCCCGGTGTCTCAACCAGTTTGGAAGGGCATGTTTTAGGCCGGAGACACAGTGAGGCCCGGATTATATAGCGTTGGAGTAGCAATAAGTTGGACAGAAATCTCCACAGTAATTATTGGAAACTAGACAGCGCACGTTGATCCGGAAGACAGGTTCATACTCCTCTCTACCTGGACAGCGCAGGTGTTAAAATGCAGTTTCCTATACACATGTAGAAGGAAAGAAAGCAAGAAATATTAGGAACCTTCATAAGCATAATATGTTGATAAGAAATTACCACTTCTTTTGTTTTGTTGAGAGAGGGATAGAGAGGGAGAGAGAGAGAGAGAGAGAGAGAGAGAGAGAGAGAGAGAGAGAGATGACCCTGGGTGACTTATCTCTTTCTCTATCTACACCAACAGCGTTATGTAACTCCCGTCTAAACTACACGAGTATATAGTGTATATAATTACCTTCCATGCCCAAGTCTTTACACATTCAAGTACTATTAATTCCAAACCAAACAAGATTGATTAGTAAAGTGAATAGTAAAGATTTTTGTAATGATAGTAAGGTGGTGGGTAGACTAGCTTATCATGCAAATTGGTGAAGATCAATGGCAAGTACAAACAGCAGTATATTTGACTCAGCAACAGGGTGTGGTCTAGTATTGCTATCCCATCACTGACGTCTGTGTTAGATTAACACACACACACACACACACACACACACACACACACACACACACACACACACACACACACACACACACCACGGGCACACACACACACACACACACACACACACACACACACACACACACACAACACACACACACACACACACACACAACACACACACACACACACACACACACACACACACACACACACACACACACACACACACACGCACACACACACACACACACACACAACACACACACACACACACACACACACACACACAGAAACACACACACACACACACACACACACACACACACACACACACACGCACACACACACACACACACACACACACACCACACACACACACACACACACACACGCACACACACACACACACACACACACACACACACACACACACACACACACACACACACACACACACACACACACACACACACACACACACACACACACACACACACACACACACACACACACACACACACACACAGACACACACACACACACACACACACACACACACACACACACACACACACCTTTATGTGCCCTCACGCCATAAAGATTTTGTTGTTTTTATCAGCATTCTTGTCGTGGCATTAGGCTCACCCGAAACGCAAAGTCTGTGAGGAAAGAGAACTCCAACTAATGCAGGACACGTAAAGAAAAAGGTTAAGTTGTAGGCTGACGATTAGAGGCTTTTGAAGATACTGTATTTACAAAATTTTATTATTTTTTCCTCATTACAAGAAGGCTTAAATCACTAGGAAAACATAGGTAATTACTCTTTGGATTAGATAGCAAAATGAGCATCAATTACCCCCATTCATCTTCACTTCATTCTCTCCACGTTGGGTCATATTTAACTGCTTGAGTTTTTGTTGGCTGGGAGAGGGAGACAAAGGTTTGTTCCTGAATTCTTTATTTCTCCGAAAAGAGGAAAACAATTCAAGTTTTAACCTCTCTCTCTCTCTCTCTCACCAATACTTCCACTTGTCTCACTGGATCATCTAAAAATCTGATATAACAAAAAAATACAGCTTGACTTCTCACCGTATTAGTCACTTGTAGATAGACAAAGAGATAAGTCACCCAGGGTCATCTCTCTCTCTCTCCCTCTCTCTCTCTCTCTCTCAACAAAACAAAAGAAGTGGTAATTTCTTATCAACATATTATGCTTATGAAGGTTCCTAATATTTCTTGCTTTCTTTCCTTCTACATGTGTATAGGAAACTGCATTTTAACACCTGCGATGTTCAGGTAGAGAGGAGTATGAACCTGTCTTCTGGATCAACGTGCGCTGTCTAGTTTCCAATAATTACTGTGGAGATTTCTGTCCAACTTATTGTTACTCCAACGCTATATAATCCGGGCCTCACTGTGTCTCCGGCCTAAAACATGCCCTTCCAAACTGGTTGAGACACCGGGCAGCCTCCCCCCTGTTCCTTCCCCATCCCCTCACTCCTTAATCTCTCTCCCTCCCATTTTTTCCCTCTCCCTCCCCTCCTCCCTCTCACTGGGTGCTCATGTCGACCCTCAAGCATTCAAGCACTTAGTTGTTGGCTATTGCTCTTACCCCACATACACTCCCTTCACGCTCTAACTCACCGCCTTCCTCTCACTCAAGCCTCCCTTCTCTCTCTCGTTCCATGTTGTGTGAAACTAAAAACATTACCAAGTTCCACAAAGACAACCTTGGGAACAGTTTTATGAAAGCGCAAGAAGTGACGGGCGTAAATTAAGTGTTGTTTTACTTTACGTGTGGAAGCGAGCCTGCGTTCACATTCGTATCAATCAATATCCAGCTGCCTGAATCTCGGAGAGTACGTGGCCACAAGCAAATCATTGTCCACGACGCCAGTCCGCCACAAAGCTGCCCTGTCCCAGTCTCTCAGTGTCCTTCATGCAACCTTCACCTCTCCACCCCGTCACTTGATCGTATTCTCGTCCTTTCCCTCAGCGATATGGGTTTAGAAAAGAACTATGTGTAATGACATTGACGGTTTTTCAGCGACATCTAATATTTACCTAAAATCATCTGGGGGTTAGTTTAAGTGTAAAGTGTGGAGTCGGAGTATAACATAAAATTACAAAGTCGTCTTGAAGATTAAATTAAATTGAGATCCATTATTAAAGGATAGTGGCGATGTCTCTACACGACGAACATACCGATGTCATTGAGGAAGAAGAAAATGACTGACAACAACACCCTTCTAACAAGAGCGAACCAAGCTGGGTGTGCGGGTGACCATGGGACCACTGATAAGGTTGAGATTAAAGATAAGGAGAGGGCAGAAGTTATGGATGCCCTCGGGCGGGCAAGAGATAAAGCAGGAGGAGGAGATCTTGATTATGCGACCAGAAAGTGGCAGAGAGAATGATGTGGAAAGGCTGGGTGATGATAATGATGATGATGATGATGATAATGAACCCGAGGCTTTGGATGGTGGTTGGGCCTACGTTGTGCTGTTAGGTGCTTTTGTTATATTGGTGAGTATTAGGGAGGTTGTAACTAATCTTCAAAATAGTATTAGGGCCGTATTAACTCGCCTGCAGAGAACAAGGGATGTCTGTATTGTCGACTTATTTTGTTTGCTAACTGGATGCTCCTAATGGCTAACTTTCAATCATCAGATGTCTATGGGAATCATCAATAACTGCTTCAGCATCCTCTTCCTGGACTTCCTTAACCAGCTACAGACGCCCTCATCAGTAGTGGCAGCCATCTTCAACACTGAGAATTTCTTGTGGTGCGGCTCAGACCTTCTAGGCGGGGTGCTAGTGGAACACTTCGGCTGGAGAGGTGTGGCCTTTGTCGGTGGGCTGCTTGTTAGTGCTGGTTTTACTTTCTCCGCCTTCGCCACCAGCGCTCCCTACCTCTTCTTCTCACACTGCCTTCGTGTAGGTTAGTCAGAGAGAGAGAGAGAGAGAGAGAGAGAAAGCACCCATTTTTGTTTTTGTGCCATTACTGAGGTGGTCACTTTCGTATGATAAGGCAATCGATGAAGATATTGTTTGTCGAGCCAGGGTAGACAAAATAAGGGCTCCTGAGGAAGTGTGGTGATGTGAGGGCAAGCTCTCTGTCCATCTCAATTCTTTTGTTCCCCAGGGAATATAGACATTGCTCAGTCGTGTTTCATGTTGACCAATGAAAAGCTGGGAGGGAGGGTTTTGGAAGATACTGACTCGACCCAGACTTTTGACTCGTCCCTGATATTGCACGCAAGGGTGATTGTAACGTCACCGTCGTTAAAGGACGAGACACCACTTCAAGAGAGAGTAAAAACCTTCTTGTGGCAAAGACACCAAAAGATTTAAGAATCCCTAGCTTTTGAAAGGGTTAAATGTAGTGATCATGTCATAACAGGAGGAAAGTAAATGAATGCAGCGATGGCTCAACAATGTATTACACTGAAGGGGAAGAACAGATGGCTGAAGCGGCCTGTGAAATTGAATGAAGACTGGGACAGTATAATTATTTCCTCCATGCATATTTTTATTTTGCAATAAGATACTGAGATACTAGTACTCCCCCTCATGACACTGCATCCCTATACAAGAGAATGGATAAGCATTTGATTGAATTATCGGAAAGGTGCCCGCCTGGATGAAAGCTATCTTTTCTCATTCACCCAACGTTTAATCTATGTTTTGTTTGTCTAGGTGTGGGGTCTGGTCTTTGCTGCCTGGTGGCCTACTGCATCATTCCCTTTACTTCAAGAGACTGCGAGGTCGGGCCACTGGAATCATGTCAGTGGGGATGTGTGTAGGTGGGATACTGGGTCCTCCTGCCATCACCTATCTGCAGCAGGAGTACGCCTTCAGGGGAGCCACCCTCATTGTCGTTGCCTTCATGCTCAATAACTGTGCTGCTGCTGCAGTCTTCCACCCCGTTGCCTGGCACAAACGGAAAAAGGATGAGAAAACAGTAACCCCAAAAGAAGTATCTGGCAATATACATCTCAAAATAGATGTTGACAGTGAACTTCGTGATATCTCCAGCACTTATAAGCCAGGAAATGATGAAACAGATGATGGCACAATGGAGAATCGGGGACTGGTTGAAACAAGTGAACTAATACCTTCCAAAACGTGGATCGAAAATAGTGGGAACAGTACTGGAGACCTTAGTCTTACCGTGGACAAAGAAACAACCAGAACTAAGAGTCACATACCACTCAGTGCATCTAAAAACAAACCTGACTTGAAAACCACTTTGGCAGCACTGTTCAGAACTTTACTTAGAAACATTGGAATTCTGCGGTATGCGTCAGCTCTCATCATTTCCGTGGGAGGATGTTTTTTGTTTGGTGTCTATCTGAACTTCATGATGATGGTGCCATTTGCCATGAAGTCTGAGGGATATACACAGGAACAGGCATCATGGGGGGTGTCACTGTGCAGCATCTTTAACCTTCTCTCTAGGCTTGTGGTGACCCCCCTGACTGACCTACCATTTTTCAATACCCGTGTTCTCATCATTATCAGCACCGCAGGACTTATGGTTATGATTATTAGTATGTAGTAACTGATTAGATTAGATATAAATCAATACGTGACAGTGCTGAAAGTTTGCATATAAGATATTTTGATGAGAATGATTATTTGAATACGTATAACTATAGGGATGAGCCGATTCACCTTCGCTGTTGTCATCAGTTCCTATCCTTCACAGTGTTCTGCTTCGTGGAGGGGATAGTGTGGATAAACGTGTCGCTGGGGATGTTTGGGTTCATGGCAGGGTCTTGCTTGAACCTCTATACACTGCTGATGGTTGAGAGTATGGGAGTGTACAAGTACATGGCCATAATGGGTGTGGCATAGGTAATTAATGGCATATGGTTCGTCGCTTCAGGCTCCCTTTTTGGTAAGTCTAGGGGAATAAGTAAAGGTGTGGGAGATAGGGGAGTGGGAGCCACCTTTTGTAGTCATGGATTAGGAGGGAGAGTGAGCCACCTTGTAGTAGTCATAAGTGATTATAGAGTGAGCCACCTTGTAGTAGTTATGGATTAGGAGAGTGAGCCACTCCTTGTAGTCATGGGATTAGGAGAGTGAGCCACCTTGTAGTCATGATGTTTAACGTATAGATTCAGGTTTATATATATTAAAAGTGGTTTTTTAGATTCCTTGTTTTTCAACACTCCAAGCTTCTCACCGAAGCAGCGCCAAGAGAGAAATGGTCCAGTGTAGAATACGTGGCGAGAACAATGTCCCATGTTGCTGTAGGGTCCTGGGGCTGAGTGTGCTGGCTTAGAACATACTGGATAAAGTTAACTGAAATGTTATGTGTCATGGCTTAGGTAAACAGATATATATGGTACAGGAAAGTCTTTGAGAGGACGACCATTGATGTCCACTCAGTACAGAACGAACCTTTTTTTGTGTTTTTTTTGGTTTTATGCCAGAGATCCCTGATGGGCTCAGGCATGTTGCCCCTGAGAGTAGAGGACTTTGGATTGGAGCGTGTTCCATTTTAAGTGACCGGATGCCTCTTCCCTGATGTCTACCAATGATCATTGTTTGGATTTGATCCTCCCGACTCCTTCGGTCAGCCAGCTGAGCGCTGTAACCCATGAGCCACGACTGGTACAGAACGAACAACCATTAAAAATTTCATCTCCATACATCACAGCTTTTTGATTCTGTAAAGTGATGAAATCCAGAGGTAGTAATGCACTAGTAAAGGAAAAATTACTTGTTTCTGTACTTCTGATTTGTGGGAAGAATTGCTTTTCTTTGGTCTTGCAAGTAGCAACACCGCGCCGACGGTCTCTATACATGGCAGGGAAGGAGCGGCCTTGTACACCCTTCAGTTGCTTCTGGTCAGAAAGATCAGCTCCTGGCTACGGCCAGAGTACCTACTAGGGTAAAGAGCCCCTGTTATCGTACGTGTAGCTTTTCCCTACTACGGGAGCAACACCGCGCCGACGGTCTCTATATGTGGCAGGGAAGGAGCGGCCTTGTACGTCCTTCAGTTGCTCTCTGTAAGACGGGTAGACATCCGGCTCCGGCCGTGGCACGTACCAGGGTAGAGAAACCCCTGAAGGTAGCCTCAGTACGTACTGGAGAGAGTGTGGCCTCTGTGCCCCTCACTCCGGCTTGTCCCCTACTACGGGAGCAACACCGCGCCGACGGTCTCTATACGTGGCGGGGAAGGAGCGGCCTTGTACACCCTTCATTTGCTCCTTGTACGCCGGGTAAGCTCACAGCCACAGCCAACATACGTACCAGGGTAAGGTGACCCAAGGCTCCGGCCTCAGGACGTACCAGAGAGGACACGAGTGACGTGAGTCCTTCTCCAGCCTCTTAACCCTGTGGGAGCCCTTTGTCACCACCCGGGAATATAGCCCCGGAGGTGACACTAGAGTGGTGGCAAGGCCCGATATCGGACCTACCTCCCACGCCTGGGAGATCCTTGTTTCTGCCCGAGTCCTGAAGGAGAAGCTGCCGCAGTCCAGCCCTGTCGGTGCCTCTCCCTTAAGCGCCCGCAGTCCCAGGACACCCAGGCCAGACCCACCGGCTCCCGACGAAGGTGATCCCGGCTCCCTCACTCCACGGAGCCAGAGACGACAGGCCCAACTACTCAGGCTGTTCGGCCCCAGTCCCAAGGGCCACCTCTCAGGTCGAGGCCCCCAGGCGGGAGGGCCTCCCTGCACCCCACCGACGAGTGTGACCTGGGCAGTGACTCCCCTTTGGGTAATCCCTTGCCCTCTGCAGGCCGGGTCCCCCTAGGGCTCTACCCTCACGCCCTTGTCACAGAGTGAACATTACCCAGAAGATACAGGTAAATAGTGACTCCCCTTGTGTCGAGAACAAATTGGGGAAAAAGAACAGTGAACAGTAACTAAGTGAAGAACAGTGCAGTTACCAATAGTCCAGAAGAACTCAGTGTTGGCAGGACAGAGAATGAACCTTAGAGTAATTATCCAAGTCCCCCCAATAAAAGAACTTTCTCTGAACGCATAAGGCTAGGGTGCGCGGGCCGGTCAAAAGCCTGAGTGTGAGTGTCGCCGTGACCAGGTGACTGTGTCAAGTGTCGCTATCCGCACCCTATCTTATTTACAGTAATATTTCCCCTGCAGACTCCCAATCTTGTTTATCCCCTTTGTGATCAGTACAGTGTATATCCTGCCTAAAAGTGACACATAGACAATACCATATATAATTCAAGATATCCCTGTATGAGCATTGTAGTGTGTACTGAGTGTAACTATATTTTGTGGTGCTGAATGTTAACTCTGTGTCCCTGTTCCCCTGTATCTCAAATATCACTCTGTGTTGTATTGTGACGGTTAGAATTAAGGTAATAGATGTGTTAAGGTGTACTGCCTGGTTTTTATGTCCTGTTCCTTTGTTGGTGCTTTACTTCAGATCTAGAAAGAGGACCTCGCTTCAGTCGCTAGTGTTTTTAGGACTAGAAGTTGCCTTAAAAACACCAGCATAACAATAACCAACCCCTGGGCTAAGTTAAGGTGAAACAATGTCATGAAGCTAGTTACGAAGAAGTGCTATGAGTGATGTACAGCCACAGCATTGTCTTTTTCTGCCAATCAGCTGTGTGAAATAAGCTGTAAAATGATGACAATTTGGGCCATGTTAAGGTGAAAGAACTATAGGCAATGTGTGTGTGTGTGTGTGTGTGTGTGTGTGTGTGTGTATGTATGTATGTATATGTGTATGTATGTATACCGGTATATGTATAGTCAATGTGTTATTCTCTGCACAAGGCCAACCCATCTCAGTGTACTATGAACATAACAGGATTGGCACAGGAGACAAACTGATTGTATTGCTGCTGAACCATGTATGTATATATGTATGTATGTATGTATGTGTATATATATATATATATATATATATATATATATATATGTATAGTCAATGTGTTATTCTCTGCACGAGGCCAACCCATCTCAGTGTACTATGAACATAACAGTATTGACGCAGGAGACAAACTGATTGTATTGCTGCTGAACCATGTATGTATTTACCTATTTGTAGTATACAGGAATTGAGCAATGCTCGTGTTGTCCTGTCTCCATATCCACATTTATCAAGTCTACCTTTACACACATGTATGTTTTTCTCATGCACCACCTCTTTCTCTAAGTCGTTCCAAATATTTAAGTATTTACCTAATATACCTAATTGTGATATACACGGAATGTACTATGCTCGTGGGTTTCCGTCGCTGTTTCTCAATAAGTCGAATTTAGCTTTAAACTCGTTTAAGTTTTTAGACTGGACGATCTCTTTGTCCAGGCTATTCCATAAGTCTATACTTCTGTAAGGAAAGCTATATTTCTTGATATCCTTCAAGCAGCTTGACTTTTTCAATTTCATTCCATGTCCTCTTGTTGCTCTCTTATCCCATACAAACAGATCTTCTTTGTCAATTTTATCTACTCCCACCATGGTCCTGAAAACCGCAATCATGTCTCCCCCCTTTCTCCTTTCCTCTAACGAAGGCAAATCCAGTTTTTCCAATCTCTCTCTGTATGACAGGTCTGTCAGACTGGGGACCATCTTGGTTGCTGTTCTTTGTATTCTCTCAATCTTGTTTATATCTTTCTTTTTGTGTGGGGACCACACTACCGCTGCATATTCTAACCTGGGGCGGATCATGGCCACTATCAATTTTTTCATCATTTCCTCATCCATATAATGAAATGCTACTCTTATGTTAGTCAAGAGTTTATAAGTCTCTCCAACTATCTTGTTAATGTGCTTTTCTGGTGACAAACTATCTTGGACCAGCACTCCCAAATCTTTCTCTTCTCTCCTTTTTGTGATTAATTCATTACCCAAAAAATAATTCAGTGATGGTCTCCTGGTACTTTTACCCATTTCCAATCTTTTACATTTCTTTACATTAAATTTCATTTCCCACATCCGACTCCAATTGTGTATCCTATCCAAATCCTCCTGCAGTATTTTACAATCCTCCTCAACCTCTATCTTCCTCAAGATCTTTACATCATCAGCAAACAGACTTACATAACTGTTCACTCCATCTACCATATCATTTACGTAAATCAGGAACATTACTGGCGCCAACACTGAGCCTTGAGGGACTCCACTTGTTACTTCCCTCCATCCAGACATCTTTTCCTTTATTACTGTCCTCATTTGTCTGTCTCTCAAAAAGTCTCTCATCCATTCCAGAAGTTTCCCCTTTAGTCCTCCTATATATTCTAGTTTCCACATTAGTCTCTTATGAGGTACCTTGTCAAAGGCCTTCTCTAAGTCTAAGTACACACAATCCACCCAACCATCTCTCTCCTGTACCACATCAATCGCTCTTGAGTAAAAGCTCAACAAGTTAGAAACACATGACCTTCCACTTCTGAATCCAAACTGACATTCAGCCAAAATATTCATCTCTTCCAGATATTTTATCCATCTGTCTTTCAGGATTCTCTCACACAATTTTGCGACCATGCTGGTTAGAGACACTGGTCTATAATTCAGGGGTTCTTCCCTGTTTCCTCCCTTGTAAATTGGTACCACATTTGCCCTCTTCCATTCTTTTGGCACTTTCCCCTCTTCCAGTGAGCATACAATTAAGCTGTGAATTTTATCCGCCAGTTGTTCTCTGCATTCCTTCAGTACCCAATTAGAAATTCCATCAGGTCCTGGGGCTTTCCTTACCTCTTGAGTTTCCAGTAATTTATACACTTCCTGTACCTCCACTTTTATATCTTTCATCACCGGAACATTTCTAATCACTCCCTCCCCTTCCACAAGCTCCTTTTCTTTAGTGAAAACTGACTGGAAACGTTTGTTCATTATTTCTGCTTGCATTGCCGCATCCTTAAAGACCTCTCCTTCTACTTTCAGCTTGGTGATTCCTTCCTCTTGTTTCAGTTTGCCATTAACAAATCTATAAAACAGTTTGGGTTCATCCTTGCATTTGTCAATTATACCTTTTTCAAAATTCCTTTCTTCTTCTCTGCGTATTCTTGTGTATTCATTTCTAGTTCTTTTATATTCTTCCTTTGTTCTGTCGACCTCTCTTTCTCCAATTGTTCCACGCCGTATCTCTCTTTTTTTGCTATCATACACCTTCTATTAAACCACTCCTTTTTCCTGTTTTCTTTCCCTCTTACTCTTGGTACAAATTTTTCCACTCCCAAATTATAGAGGTCTAGAAAGATATCCCACCTCCTCTGTATCTCTCTTGTTTCTCTGAATTTTCTCCAATCCGCATTTTCAAAAAAGTTTCTCAATCCTGTAAAATTTGCTCTCCCAAAGTTGTATCTTCCCTGTCTATGAAGCTCGTCTCTTGGCTCGACGTTTCCTATTAACATCTGGAACTTAATGACCACGTGATCACTTTTTCCCAAAGGACAGAGATATTCCAATGATTCTATTACATCGGGTTCTTTGGTGAACAGTAAATCTAGCCTTGCTGGTGTGTCCTCACCTCGAAACCGTGTCTCTTCTTTGACCCATTGCATCATCACATTATTCATTATTATATTTAATAACATAGTGCCCCACGAATCCTCGCCACCTCCCGAGTACCATTCCTCCCAGTTCACCTCTTTACAATTAAAGTCACCCACCAAAATTATATTATTGCTTTTCTCAATTATTTTTTGCAAGTAGCTAGCCATATCTGACATCTCATGGTATTCGTCATCCTTCCGTGCTCTCGTCTTTGGGGGAACATACACTACCGCCATATCTCGCTTAACATTCTCTCCAGTTTCTAATTTCATATATATCACTTCAGCCCTGCCTTCTCCCATTTCCACAGTATCTACATTTATGTTGTTCTTCACTGCTATCATCACTCCTCCTCCCTTTTTTTCTTTTCTGTCTTTTCTCCACAGTTTGTATTTACCATCTCCCAAATGAACATCAATATCTTCTCTTAATTTGGCCTCTACAAAGCACATGACATCAGGTTCATGTTCTCTCAAGAAATCATTAATTTCGATCCTTGTCGATATGAAACCATCAACATTAGTATATATCACCTTCAAATTATTTTCAACATTATTAATACCCTCTTCTCTCCTACTCTCTGTCCGTACCATTTCCTCAACTTCTGATCTTTCACAACCATCCCCCCTAGTTTCCTTCACTTCTATTTCCTTAAATACCATTTCCTTACTTTCATATCCAATACTCTCCAAAAAAAAAGTATTACATTCTTCCTCTGTCCTCTTATCATTTTTTTCCTTTACTTCTTCCTTTAATGATTTTAAAACTTCTCTTTCTTCTTCATTCAGATCTTTTCTTATTATAATATTTTCCATCCCCGCCTCTTTGCTTAATTTCCAGGTCACTTTAAGTATCTGATTTCTTACACTTTCTGATGTAAACTTCACTCTCATTGGTCTTGTTTCCCCTTTCTTGTAAGGCCCTATCCTCCTTACTTCCTCAATTTCTTTTACCCACTTGTCTCCTTCGGGGTCAATCTTGCCTAATATTCCTCTCACCATGTTCGTGTCTCTCTCGAGTCTTACGAACCTAACCTTTTCTTCCTCTTCCCTGTCTCCAAATACTACCACACATCTGTTCCTTTCTACAGTTTCTCTCACTATTTTCTCTTTTTTCTTCAGTATTTTCACTACATTTCCTTCCATTTCTTTCTTGTTCATTTCCCTTTCTTCCTGGATGATCTCTCTTAAGCTGACCACTTCTGTTCTTCTTCTACGTGTGCCCACTTTGCCTTATGTTCTTCTAATACATTACTCACCTTCTCCGTTTTATTAGTACTCTCTTCTAGTTTCCTCCTCAGTTCAACATTTTCCCACTTCATATTCCTAATTTCTTCATTGGCTGTTTCATTGGACTGGATCAGACTCTGTATGGTGGTTTCCGTATTTTCAGACACATCTTTTATCACTAGATTCTCTACTTTCTTTTCGAGTTCACTAATCCTCATAATTAATGTTTTAACCAGGTCCATAACATTGGTATTGGCATCAAATCCTTGAAATTGCAGTCCCTCATTGTTTATATTTTCGGCCATGTTTAATATAAAGTACGAAAACAGCTGTTACCGAAAAAACTACAAACATTCATGTATACTATAGCCAATAAATCTTTACATTTTTGGTAGTCTATTAACTTTCATTATTTTAAATTTAAGGCAAGACCTTTGGAGACAGGACAGACAAAATTCCTTAAACTACTTAAGGTTAGGAGCGATGGCTGGGACGTCCGCTCTCTCCGGCTGCTTGTTCGTGTGTATATGTATGTATGTATGTATGTGTATATATATATATATATATATATATATATATATGTATGTATAGTCAATGTGTTATTCTCTGCACAAGGCCAACCCATCTCAGTGTACTATGAACATAACAGTATTGACGCAGGAGACAAACTGGTTCCATTGCTGCTGGATCATGTATGTATATATGTATATACGATGAATTATGTGTATGTATGAATGTTCAGTATGTTTGTGTATGTACAATATGTATGTATGTATGTATATGTGTATGTATGTATGTATTTGTGTATGTATATATGTGAATGTGTGTATGTATGTATACATGTATGATGTATGTATGTGTGTATGTATATATGTATGATGTATGTACATACTGTATGTACATGTCCATTACAAGCACTACACCATGTCTTCTTTATCTTTGTATTATGGTAGTCACACACACACACACACACTTTTTCAGCCATTTGGTGCATGAAATTTATGTATGTATGTGTGCATGTATGTATGTATATATGTATGATGCATGTATGTATGTATGTATGTATGTATGGTAGTTACACACACACTTTTTCAGCCACCTGCTACGTGAAATAAGCTGCCAAAGGATGACATTTTGGACCAAGTTAAGGTGAACCAACTACAATTATCTTTCACAGGGATTATTTAGGGCAGCTTTCTCTTTGCCTGTCACCTGAGATATTGGTGTGCATGTGGGTGTGACAGAAAGTGTTAGAAAATAATACATTGAGGTGGTTTGGTCTGAGTTGCCAGGTTGGCGGATTTTCCGCCAAATT
>NC_137001.1:2820248-2845248 GCF_032717465.1 Coenobita brevimanus
GCTAATTACTGTAGTGGTCATCCATGAACGCTGAGATGGACTTCAGAGGACTTCACTTAGATAACCCCTACTTACAATACCATTGAGCAATTCTTCCCACAAATCAGGAGTGCAGAAACAAGTAATTTTCCTTAACCAGTGCATTACTACCTCTGGATTTCATCACTTTACAGAATCAAAAAGCAGTGATGTATGGGAGGTGAAATTATAATGGTTGTTCGTTCTGTAGCAGCCGTGGCTCAGTGGGTTACAGCGCTCCGCATTGACCGAAGGGTCGGAGGATCGAATCCACCCAAGGGTCAATGGTAGACATCAGGAAGGGCATCCGGTCATAAAATGCTACACGCTCCAATCCAAAGTCCTCTACCCATGGGCAACGCCTTAACCCATCGGGGATACCTGGCATAAAACCAAAAAAAAAAAAAAAAAGTTCGTTCTGTACTGAGTGGACATCAATGGTCGTCCTCTCAAAGACTTTCCTGTACCATATATCTGTTTACTTCATGAACATAACAGTGAATGGTCTGAAAATAAGTTTTTTTTGACATTTCAGTTAACTATCCAGTATGTTCTAAGCCAACTCAGCCCCAGGACCCTACAGCAACATGGAACATTGTTCTCGCCACGTATTCTACACTGGACCATTTCTCTCTCGGCGCTGCTTCGGTAGCGCTTCGAGAGTTGAAAACAAGATCCAAAAGCCAAACACTTTTAATTTATATAAACCTGAATCTATACGCTAAACATCATGACTACAAGGTGACTCACTCTCCTAATCCATGACTACAAGGTGGCTCACTCTCCTAATCCATGACTACAAGGTGGCTCACTCTCCTAATCCATGACTACTACAAGGTGGCTCACTCTCCTAATACATCACTACTACAAAGTGGCTCACTCTCCTAATCCATGACTACAACAAGGTGGCTCACTCTCCTAATCAATGACTACTACAAGGTGGGTCACTCCCCTAATCCATGACTACAAGGTGGCTCACTCTCCTATCTCCCACACCTTTACTTATTCCCCTAGACTTACCAAAAAGGGGGCCTGAAGCGACGAGCCAAATGCCATTAATTACCCCTGACACACCCATTATGGCCATGTACTTGTACACTCCCATACTCTCAACCATCAGCAGCGCATCAAGGCTCATGCAAGACCCTGCCAGGAACCCAAACATCCCCAGCGACACGTTTATCCACACTATCCCCTCCACGAAGCAGAACACTGTGAAGGGTAGGAACGGATGACAACAGCGAAGGTGAATCGACTTATCCCTATAGTTATACGTCTTCAAATAATCATTTTCATCAAAATATCTTACATGCAAAGTTTCAGTACTGTCACGTATTAATTTATATCTAATTTTATCAGTTACTACTTACTAACAATCATAACCATAAGTCCTGAGGTGCTGATAATGATGAGGACACGCGTATTGAAAAATGGTAGGTCAGTCAGGGGGTTCACCACAAACCTAGAGAGAAGGTTAAAGATGCTGCACAGTGACACCCCCCATGATGCCTGTTCCTGTGTATATCCCTCAGACTTCATGGCAAATGGCACCATCATCATGATGTTCAGACAGACACCAAGCACAAAACTTCCTCCCACGGAAATGATGAGAGCTGACGCATACCGCAGAATTCCAATGTTTCTGAGTAAAGTTCTGAACAGTGCTACCAAAGTGGTTTTCAAGTCAGGTTTGTTTTTAGATGCACTGGGTGGTACGTGACTCTTAGTTCTGGTTGTTTCTTTGTTCACAGTAAGACTAAGGTCACCAGTACTTTTCTCACTGTTTTCGATCCATGTTTTGGAAGATATCAGTTCACTTGTTTCAACCAGTCCCAGAATCTCTGTTGTGCCATCATCTGTTTCATTTCCTGGCTTATAAGTGCTGGAGATATCATGAAGTTCACTGTCAACATCTATTTTGAGATGTTTATCGCCAGATACTTCTTTTGGGGTTACTGTTTTCTCATCCTTTTTCCGTTTGTGCCAGGCAACGGGGTGTAAGACTGCAGCAACAGCACAGTTATTGAGCATGAAGGCAGCGACGATGAGGGTGGCTCCCCTGAAGGCGTACTCCTGCAGCAGGTAGGTGATGGCGGGAGGCCCAAGTATCCCACCTATACAGATCCCCGCTGACATGATTCCAGTGGCCCGACCTCGCAGTCTCTTGAAGTAAAAGGGAATGATGCAGTAGGCCACCAGGCAGCACAGACCAGACCCCACCTAGACAAAAAAAACATAGATTAAAAGTTGGGTGAATGAGAAAAGATAGCTTACATCCAGGCTCTTATTTAATATTTAGGACACAGTTCCGATAATTCAGTCACATGCTTATCCATTTTCTCGTATAGGGATGCAGTGTCATGAGGGTGAATACTCGTATCTCAGTATCTTACGACAAAATAAAAACATGCATGGAGGAAATAATTATAGTGTCCCATTCTTCACGCAATTTCACAGGCCGCCTCAGCCATCTGTTCTTCCCCTTCAGTGTAATACATTGTTGAGCTATCACTGCATTCATGTACTTTCCTCCTGTTATGACATATGCACTACATTAAACCCTATCGAGAGCTAGGGATTCTTAAATCTTTTGGTGTGTTTGCCACAAGATGGTATTTACTCTCTCTTGAAGTGGTCTCTCGTCCTCTAACAACGGTGACGTTACAATCACCCTTGTGTGCAATATCAGGGAAGAGTCAAAAGTCTGGGTCGAGTTAGTATCTGCCAAAACCGTCCCTCCCAGCTTTTCATCGGTCAGCATGCAACACGACTGAGCAATGTCAATATTCCCTGGGGTACAAAAGAAATGAATGAGAGAGCTTGCCCTCGCATCACCACACATCCTCAGGAGCCCTTATTGTGTCTACCCTGGCAAGACAAACAATATCTTAATCGCCCGCCTTATCATACAATAGCGACCACCTCAGTAATGGCACAAAAATATTGGATGCGCTCTCTCTCTCTCTCTCTCTCTCTCTCTCTCTCTCTGAGTAACCTACGAGAAGGGAGTGTGAGAAGAAGAGGTAGGGAGCACTGGTGGCGAAGGCGGAGAAAGTAAAACCAGCACTAATAAGCAGCCCACCGACAAAGGCCACACCTCTCCAGCCAAAGTGTTCCGCTAGTGCCCCGCCCAGAAGGTTTGAGCCGTTCCACAAGAAACTCTCAGCATTGAAGATGGCTGCCACTACTGCTGAGGGCGTCTGTAGCTGGTTAAGGAGTCCAGGAAGAGGATGCTGAAGCAGTTACTGATGATTCCTACAGAGATCTGGTGATTGAAAGTTAGCCATTAGACGCATCCCGTCCGTCAGTAAATAAAATAAGTCGACGATACAGTCATCCCTTGTTTTTTGCTGGCGTTTGGAACAGAGACGCTCTTGTATTGCAAAACTTTACGCTCGCGTATTGCAAAACTTTACGCCCGTGTATTGCGAAACTTTACGCCCGTGTATTGAGAAACTTTACGCCCGTGTATAGAGAATCTACGATTGATGGAAACCAGTCTAAAAGGATGATGATCTAAAATTCCTCGGCAGTGTTCCAAAGCTTAGACATCAAAGTATCTTGTTTGATATGGACTTTCTGATGATGTAGCATAAAATATTAATTTCATCTTGCAATACACCATGAAATAATGTAGTTCTTATCCTGTGACTGTTTACTTCCTCACGAGTACGCGGAGATATTTGTATGGCATGAGAGGAATGGGTTAGGGGAAGAGGAGGAAGGGTAGTGAGTGGAGTGATGATGTGAGTGACCTGATTAAGGATAAAGATGTATGTACCTGCACTGCAGGGCTTCATTATCGTTTGTACTGTCTTCTGTATTTAGTACTGACACAGAAATGGCATTATTCTTAGTGCTTGCAAATAAATATAAACATTATCAGTCTTACGTGAGGACTGAAATGACGATGTATTCTGTGGAATCTAATATCCATTCTATATTTTACAGTCACATTCTATCAGCTTGTATTGGTGGATGCTGTAGTCTAAAATGGCAGTGCTTTTAGAGGTAAGATACTTTCAAAGATGAGTTAGTACTGCTCTAATATTCTTGCTACGATTAGTTACAACCTCCCAAATACTCACCATTATCATCATTATACTCACCATTAGGACAAAAGTACCTAATAGGACAACGTACGCCCAACCACCATCCAAAGCCTCGGGTTCATCATCATCATTATTATCATTATCATCATCACCCAGCCTTTCCACATCCTTCTCTCTGCCACTTTCTTGTCGCATAATCAATTTCTCCTCCTCCTGCCTTAGCTCTTGCCCGCCCGAGGCATCCACAACTACTGTCTTAATCTCAGCCTTAACAGTGGTCCCATGGTCACCCGCACACCCAGCCTGGTTCGCTCTTGATATCGGGGTGTTGTTGTCAGTCATTTTTTCGTCCTCAATGACGTCTGTTTGTTCGTCGCGTAGTCATCTACTCTATCCTTTAATAATGGTTCAAAATTTAATTTAATCTTCAAGAAGACTTTGTAATTTTATGTTATACTTCGACTCCACAATTTTCACTTCAACTAACCCCCAAATGATTTTAGGTAAGAATTAGTTCTCGATGAAAAGCCGACATTATTGTGAAACATAGTTCTTTTTTAAACCCATATCGCAGAGGGAACGGACGAGAATACGATCAAGTGACGGGGTGGAGAGGTGAAGGTTGCATGAAGGACACTGAGAGACTGGGACAGGGCAGCTTTGTGGCGGACTGGCGTCGTGGAGAATGATTTGCTTGTGGCCACGTACTCTCCGAGATTCAGGCAGCTGGATATTGATTGATACGAATGTGAACGCAGGCTCGCTTTCACACGTAAAGTAAAACAACACTTAATTGACGCCCATCACTTTTCCATCAGCATTTTCCTCACGTTTTCTCCAGTTACGTTTTCTGAAGACCGCTTCGTTGTTCACTATGCACACTTCGTCACTGTTTATCTTATACTGTAGATATTCTCTCTACATATCCCTTGCACTTTCGTACTGCCGTTTCCAAGGTTGTTTTAGTGAAACTTTGTAATGTTTTTAGTTTCACACTACACGGAACGACAGAGAGAAGGGAGCAGTGAGTGAGAGGAAAGCGGTGAGTGTGAGCGTAAAGGGAGTGTATGTGGGGTAAGAGCAATAGGCAACAACTAAGGGATTGGGACTTGAGTGTTGAGTCGACGTGAGCAATCCTTGGAGGGAGAGAGGGTGGGAGGGAGGTAGAGGGATAAAGAGGGAGGGAGGGAGATTAACAAGGAGTGAGGGGATGGGGGAGAAACAGGGCGAGAGGCTGCTCGGTATCTAGACCAGATTTGAAGGGGATGTTTTAGGCTGGGCACACAATGAGGCCTAGATTATAGAGGACTGCAGTAGCAATGAGTTAGACAGAAATCTCCATATAATTATTAGAAACTAAACAGTGCACATTGATCCGCAAAAGAGGTTCATACTCCTCTCTACCTGGACAGCGCAGATGTTAAGATGCAGTTTCCTATACACATATAGAAGGAAAGAAAGCAAGAAATATTAGGAACCTTCATAAGCATAATATGTTGATCAGAAATTACCACTTCTTTTGTTTTGTTGAGAGAGAGAGAGAGAGAGAGAGAGAGAGAGAGAGAGACATGACCTTCGCTGACTTATCTCTTTGTCTATCTACACCAAGAGCGTTATGTAAATCCCGTCTCAACTACACGAGTATATAGTGTTTATAATTACCTTCCATGCCCCTGTCATTACTCATACAAGTACCATTATTTCCAAACCAAACAAGATTGATTAGTAAAGTGAACAGTAAAGATTTTTGTAATGATAGTAAGGTGGTGGGTAGACTGGCTCAACATGCAAATTGGTGACGATACATGGCAAGTACAAACAGCAGTATATTTGACTCAGCAACAGGGTGTGGTCTAGTACTGCTATCTCATCACTGATGTCTGTGTTAGATTAGCACACATACACACACACACACACACACACACACACACACACACACACACACACACACACACACACACACACACACACACACACACACACACACACACACACACACACACACACACACACACACACACACACACACACACACACCTCCATGTGCCCTCAAGCCATAAAGATTTTGTTGTTTTTATCAATATTCTTGTCGTGGCATTAGGCTCACCCGAAACGCGAAGCCTCTGAGGAAAAAGAACTAGAACTAATGCAGGACACGTAAAGAAAAAGGTTAAGTTGTAGGCTGACGATTAGAAGCATCTGAAGATACTGTATTTACAAGATTTTATTATTTTTTCCTCATTACAAGAAGGCTTACATCACTTGGAAAACATAGGTAATTACTCTTTGGATTAGATAGCCAAATGAGCATCAATTACCCCCATTCATCTTCACTTCATTCTCTCCTCGTTGGGTCATATTTAACTGCTTGAGTTTTTGTTCGCTGGGAGAGGGAGACAAAAGGTTTGTTCCTGAATTCTTTATTTCTCCGAAAAGAGGAAAACAATTCAAGTTTTAACCTCTCTCTCTCTCTCTCTCTCTCTCTCTCTCTCTCTCTCTCTCTCACCAACACTTCCACTTGTGTCAATGGATCATCTAAAAATCTGATATAACAAAAAAAAAAAAAAAAAACAGCTTGACTTCTCACCGTATTAGTCAGTTTATTAGCACACCTGTAGAGTTGTTTTGAGAGAAATTGTTGGCACAGCTGTGAAACTGATCTGAAACAATGTTAACACAATTCCTTACTGATACAACAGCCTGAGGCTTCACCCCACCACACCTTCCCTCCCACCTCCCTCATTCGTGGAGACCTGGCTTCATTGCACATAATATCACAAGTCGTCTCTTCTTTTTACAGTCTCCCAGTCTGTCTGTCTTCCATGTCTCAACTTCCTCTTCTTTAATTCTTTAAATTGTAATTTTTAACACTCAATAAGCCACATCACATGCTGTACCTTACTTGACCTTTTTACATTCATATTTTATCCTCTTGTTGCCTCCACTTACACTTTCATATCTTCCTTTCTGCTTTCTTTATCCTTGCTCTTTTCTTCCCCTTTGCCCCAGAATTTTCCCCTATCCTGCTCCTTCTCTTTCAGCTTATCGTAGGCTAGTGCTGCTGGGAGGAACAGGTAGAGGATGATGGTGATGAGGGCGGTGGAGGCGAGAGCACACATGGTGATGGTGTAGCTGCCACTCACGTCCCGGATCACACCTGCGGCGGAACACTTAATTAGCATCAGGTACTCGTTTAGTTCATTACAGTGCAGTGCTTCGTTAATAATGATTGTAGATAGGCAAATAAATTTCTCATCATTATCATACTTACTGTGAAAATCTCTGTGAGTGCACTAGGGAAAACAATGCATTAACAGTACACGAACATTTATAATGATTATGGGATGTCTTAGAAGGCCAATAAATGCGACGAAAGCTAATTACTGTAGTGGTCATCGATGAACTCTGAGATGGACTTCAGAGGACTTCACTTAGATACCCCCTACTTACAATACCATAGAGCAATTCTTTCCACAAATCAGGAGTGCAGAAACAAGTAATTTTCCTTAACCAGTGCATTACTACCTCTGCATTTCATCACTTTACAGAATCAAAAAGCAGTGATGTATGGGAGGTGAAATTATAATGGTTGTTCGTTCTGTAGCAGCCGTGGCTCAGTGGGTTAGAGCGCTCCGCATTGACCGAAGGGTCGGAGGATCGAATCCACCCAAGGGTCAATGGTAGACATCAGGAAGGGCATCCGGTCATAAAATGCTACACGCTCCAATCCAAAGTCTTCTACCCAGGGGCAACGCCTTAGCCCATCGGGGATACCTGGCATAAAACGAAAAAAAAAAAAAAAGGGTTCGTTCTGTACTGAGTGGACATCAATGGTCGTCCTCTTAAAGACTTTCCTGTACCATATATCTGTTTACTTCATGAACATAACAGTGAATGGTCTGAAAATAAGTTTTATTTGACATTTCAGTTATCTATCCAGTATGTTCTAAGCCAACTCAACCCCAGGACCCTACAGCAACATGGGAGAATGTTCTCGCCACGTATTCTACACTGGACCATTTCTCTCTTGGCGCTGCTTCGGTAGCGCTTCGAGAGTTGAAAACAAGATCCGAAAGCCAAACACTTTTAATTTATATAAACCTGAATCTATACGCTAAACATCATGACTACAAGGTGGCTCACTCTCCTAATCCATGACTACAAGGTGCCTCACACTCCTAATCCATGACTACTACAAGGTGGCTCACTCTCCTAATCCATGACTACTACAAGGTGGCTTACTCTCCTAATACATGACTACTACAAGGTGGCTCACTCTCCTAATCCATGACTACAAGGTGGCTCACTCTCCTAATCCATGACTACAAGGTGGCTCACTCTCCTATCTCCCACACCTTTACTATTCCCCTAGACTTACCAAAAAGGGGGCCTGAAGCGAAGAGCCATATGCCATTAATTACCCCTCCGACACCCATTACGGCCATGTACTTGTAGACTCCCATACTCTCAACCATCAGCTGTGTATAGAGGCTCAAACTAGACCCTGCCAGGAACCCAAACATCCCAAGCGACACGTTTATCCACACTATCCCCTCCTCGAAGCAGAACACTGTGAAGGATAGGCACGGATGACAACAGCGAAGGCGAATCGACTCATCCCTATAATCATACGTATTCAAATAATCATTCTCATCAAAATATCTTACATGCAAAGTTTCAGTTCTGTCACGTATTGATTTATATCTAATCTTATCAGTTACTACTTACTAATAATCATAACCATGAGTCCTGCGGTGCTGATAATGAAGAGGACACGGGTATTGAAAAATGGTAGGTCAGTCAGAGGGGTCACCACAAACTTAGAAAGAAGGTTAAAGATGCTGCATAGCGACACCCCCATGACGCCTGTTCCTGTGTATACCCCTCAGACTTCATGGCAAATGGCACCATCATCATGAAGTTCAGATAGACACCAAACAAAATGCATCCTTCCACGGAAATGATGACAGCTGACGCATACCGCAGAATTCCAATGTTTCTGAGTAAAGTTCTGAATAGAGCTACCAAAGTGATTTTCAAGTCAGATTTGTTTTTAGATGCACTGAGTGGTATGTGACTCTTAGTTCTGGTTGTTTCTTTGTCCACAGTAAGTTTAAGGTCACCAGTACTTTTCCCACTGTTTTCGATCCACGTTTTGGAGGGTATCAGTTCACTTGTTTCAACCAGTCCCCGATTCTCCGTTATGCTATCATCTGTTTCATCATTTCTTGGCTTATAAGTGCTGGAGATATCGTGAAGTTCACTGTCAACACCTATTTTGAGATATTTATTGCCAGATACTTCTTTTAGGGTTACTGTTTTCTCAACCTTTTTCCGTTTGTGCCACGCAACGGGATGGAAAACTGCAGCAGCGGCACAGTTATTAAGCATGAAGGCAGCGATGATGAGGGTGGCTCCCCTGAAGGCGTACTCCTGCTGCAGGTAGGTGATGGCGGGAGGCCCCAGAATCCCACCTACAGGGATCCCCGCTGACATGATTCCAGTGGCCCGACCTCGCAGTCTCTTGAAGTAAAAGGGAATGATGCAGTAGGCCACCAGGCAGCAAAGACCAAACCACACACCTAGACAAACAAAACATAGATTAAACGTTGGGTGAATGAGAAAAGATAGCTTACATTCAGGCTCTTATTTAATATTTAGGACACCTTTCCGATAATTCAATCACATGCTTATCAATTCTCTTGTATAGGGATGCAGTGTCATAAGGAGTAGTACTAGTACCTCAGTATCTTATTGCAAAATAATAATGTGCAATGAGAAAATAATTCTACTGTCCCATTCTTCACTCAATTTCAAAGGCCGCTTCATCCATCTGTTCTTCCCCTTCAGTGTAATACATTGTTTACCTATCACTGCATTCATGTACTTTCCCTCTTATGACATAGGCACGACATTTAACCCTCTCGAGAGCCAGGGATTCTTAAATCTTTTGGTGTGTTTGTCACAAGATGGTTTTTACTCTCTCTTGAAGTGGTCTCTCGTCCTTTAACGACGGTGACGTTACAATCACCCTTGCGTGCAATATCAGGGACGAGTCAAAAGTCTGGGTCGAGTCAGTATCTTCCAAAACCCTCCCTCCCAGCTTTTCATCGGTCAACATGCAACACGACTGAGCAGTGTCTATATTCCCTGGGGTACAAAAGAAATGAATGATAGAGCTTGCCCTCATATCACCACACTTTCTCAGGAGCCCTTATTTTATCTACCCTGGCTCGACAAACAATATCTTCATCGACCGCCTTATCATACGAAAGTGACCACCTCAGTAATGGCAAAAAAACAAAAATGGATGCTTTCTCTCTCCCTCTCTCTCTCTCTCTCTCTCTCTCTCTCTAACTAACCTAGGAGAAGGGAGTGTGAGAAGAAGAGGTAGGGAGCGCTGGTGGTGAAGGCGGAGAAAGTAAAACCAGCACTAATAAGCAGCCCACCGACAAAAGCCACACCTCTCCAGCCGAAGTGCACTACTAGTGCCCCGCCCAGAAGGTTTGAGGCGGACCACAAGAAATTCTCAGTGTTGAAGATGGCTGCCACTACTGATGAGGGCGTCTGTAGCTGGTTAAGCAAGTCCAGGAAGAGGATGCTGAAGCAGTTAGAGACGATTCCCAGAGACATCTGATGATTGAAAGTTAGCCATTAGGAGCATCCAGTTAGTAAACAAAATAAGTCGACAATACAAACATCCCTTGCTCTCTGAAGGCGAGTTAATACGGCCCTAATACTATTTTGAAGATTAGTTACAACCTCCCTAATACTCACCAATATAACAAAAGCACCTAACAGGACAACGTAGGCCCAACCACCATCCAAAGCCTCGGGTTCATCATCATCATCATCATTATCATTATCATCACCCAGCCTTTCCACATCCTTCTCTCTGCCACTTTCTGGTCGCATAATCAAGATCTCCTCCTCCTGCTTTATCTCTTGCCCGCCCGAGGCATCCACAACTTGTGCCCTCTCCTTATCTTTAATCTCAACCTTATCAGTGGTCCTAGGGTCACCCGTACACCCAGCTTGGTTCGCTCTTGTTAGAAGGGTGTTGTTGTCAGTCATTTTTTCTTCCTCAATGACATCGGTTTGTTCGTCGTGTAGAGACATCGTCTCTATCCTTTAATAATGGTTCTCAAGTTAATTTAATCTTCAAGACGACTTTGTAATTTTATGTTATACTCCGATTCCACACTTTACACTTAAACTAACCCCCAGATGATTTTAGGTAAGAATTAGATGTCGCTGAAAAACCGTCAATGTTATTACACATAGTTCTTTTCTAAACCCATATCGCAGAGGGAAAGGACGCGAATACGATTAAGTGACGGGGTGGAGAGGTGAAGGCTGCATGAAGGACACTGAGAGACTGTGACAGGGCAGCTTTGTGGCGGACTGGCGTCGTGGACAATGATTTGCCTGTGGCCACGTACCCTCCGGGATTCAAGCAGCTGGATATTGATTGGTACGAATGTGAACGCAGGCTCGCTTTCACACGTAAAGTAAAACAACACTTAATTTACGCCCGTCACTTCTCCATCAGTATTTTCCTCACGTTTTCTCTACAGTTACTTTTTCTCAAGACCGCTTTGTTGTTCACTATGCACAGTTTTTCACTGTTCATCTTATACTGTAGATATTGTCTTTAAATATCCCTTGCGCTTTCATAAAACTGTTTCCAAGGTTGTCTTTGTGCAACTTGGTAATGTTTTTAGTTTCACACAACATGGAACGAGAGAGAGAAGGGAGGCGTGAGTGAGAGGAAGGCGGTGAGTTAGAGCGTGAAGGGAGTGTATGTGGGGTAAGAGCAATAGCCAACAACTAAGTGCTTGAATGCTTGAGGGTCGACTTGAGCACCCAGTGAGAGGGAGGAAGGGAGGGAGAGGGAGAAAATAGGAGGGAGAGAGATTAAGGAGTGAGGGGATGGGGGAGGAACAGGGGGGAGGCTGCCCGGTGTCTCAACCAGTTTGGAAGCGCATGTTTTAGGCCGGAGACACAGTGAGGCCCGGATTATATAGCGTTGGAGTAGCAATAAGTTGGACAGAAATCTCCACAGTAATTATTGGAAACTAGACAGCGCACATTGATCCGGAAGACAGGTTCATACTCCTCTCGACCTGGACAGCGCAGGCGTTAAAATGCAGTTTCCTATACACATGTAGAAGGAAAGAAAGCAAGAAATATTAGGAACCTTCATAAGCATAAGATGTTGATAAGAAATTACCACTTCTTTTGTTTTATTGAGAGAGAGAGAGAGGGAGAGAGAGAGAGAGAGAGAGAGAGAGAGAGAGAGAGAGAGAGAGAGAAATGACCCTGGCTGACTTATCTCTTTGTCTATCTACACCAAGAGCGTTATGTAAATCCCGTCTCAACTACACGAGTATGTAGTGTTTATAATTACCTTCCATGCCTCTGTCATTACTCATACAAGTACCATTATTTCCAAACCAAACAAGATTGATTAGTAAAGTGAATAGTAAAGATTTTTGTAATGATAGTAAGGTGGTGGGTAGACTGGCTCAACATGCAAATTGGTGACGATAAATGGCAAGTACAAACAGCAGTATATTTGACTCAGCAACAGGGTGTGGTCTAGTACTGCTATCTCATAACTGACGTCTGTGTTAGATTAGCACACACACACACACACACACACACACACACACACACACACACACACACACACACACACACACACACACACACACACACACACACACACACACACACACACACACACACACACACACACACACACACACACACACACACACACACACACACACACACACACACACCTCTATGTGCCCTCACGCCATAAAGATTTTGTTGTTTTTATCAGTATTCTTGTCGTGGCATTAGGCTCACCCGAAACGCAAAGTCTGTGAGGAAAGAGAACTCCAACTAATGCAGGACACGTAAAGAAAAAGGTTAAGTTGTAGGCTGACGATTAGAAGCATCTGAAGATACTGTATTTACAAAATTTTATTATTTTTTCCTCATTACAAGAAGGCTTACATCACTTGGAAAACATAGGTAATTACTCTTTAGATTAGATAGCCAAATGAGCATCAATTACCACCATTCATCTTCACATCATTCCCTCCTCGTTGGGTCATATTTAACTGCTTGAGTTTTTGTTGGATGGGACAGGGAGACAAAGGTTTGTTCCTGAATTTTTTATTTCTCCGAAAATAGGAAAACAATTCAAGTTTTAACCTCTCTCTCTCTCTCTCTCTCTCTCTCTCTCTCTCTCTCTCTCTCTCTCTCTCTCTCTCTCTCTCTCACCAACACTTCTACTTGTCTCAATGGATCATCTAAAATTCTGATATAACATAAAAATACAGCTTGACTTCTCACCGTATTAGTCAGTTTATTAGCATGTAGCACCTTTAGCACACCTGTAGAGTTGATTTGAGAGGAGTTGTTGGCACAGCTGTGAAACTGATCTGAAACAATGTTATCATATTTCCTTACTGAAACAAAAGCCTGAAGCTTCACCCAACCACACCTTCCCTCCCACCGCCTTCATTTGTGGAGACCTGGCTTCACTGCACGTAATTTCACAAGTCGTCTCTTCTTTTGCAGTCTCCCAGTCTGTCTGTCTTACATGTCTCATCTTCCTCTTCTTTAGTTCCTTAAATTGTAATTTTTAACACTCAATTAGCCATATCACATGCTATACCTTAGCTGACCTTTTTACATTCATATTTTAACCTCTTGTTGCCTCCACTTACACTTTCATATCTTCCTTTCTGCTTTCTTTATCCTTGCTCTTTTCTTCAACTTTGCCCCAGCTTTTTCCCCTGCCCTCCTCCTTCTCTTTCCGCTTATCGTAGGCAAGTGCTGCTGGGAGGAACAGGTAGAGGATGATGGTGATGAGGGCGGTGGAGGCGAGAGCACACATAGTGATGGTGTAGCTGCCACTCACGTCCCGGATCACACCTGCGGCGGAACACTTAATTAGCAACAGGTACTCGTTTAGTTAATTACAGTGCAGTGCTCCGTTAATAATGATTGTAGATAGGCAAACAAATTTCTCATCAATATCATACTTACTGTGAAAATCTCTGTGACTGCAATAGGGAAAACAATGCATTAATAGTATACGAACATTTATAAGGATTATGGGATGTCCTAGTAGGCCAATACATGCCACGAAAGCTAATTACTGAAGTGGTCATCGATGAACTTTGAGATGGACTTTGGAGGGCTTCACTTAGATACCCCCTACTTACAATACCATAGAGGAATTCTTCCCACAAATCAGAAATGCAGAAACGAGTAATTTTACTTTACTAGTGCATTACTACCTCTGGATTTCATCACTTTACAGAATCAAAAAGCAGTGATGTATGGGAGGTGAAATTATAATGGTTGTTCCTTCTGTAGCAGCCGTGGCTCAGCGGGTTAGAGCGCCCCGCGCTGACCGAATGGTTGGAGGATCGAATCTACCAAAAGGTCATTGGTAGACATCAGGAAGGGCATCGGGTCATAAAATGGTACACGTTCCAATCCAAAGTCCCCTACCCAGGGGCAATACCTTAGCCCTTCGGGGATACCTGACATTAAAAAAAAAAAAAAAAAAAAAAGTTCGTTCTGTACTGAGTGGACATCAATGGTCGTCCTCTCAAAGACTTTCCTGTACCCTATGTCTGTTTACTTCATGAACATAACAGTGAATGGTCTGGAAATAAGTTTTATTTAACATTTCAGTTAACTATCCAGTATGTTCTAAGCCAACTCAGCCCCAGGACCCTACAGCAACATGGGACATTGTTCTCGCCACGTATTCTACACTGGACCATTTCTCTCTTGGCGCTGCTTCGGTAGCGCTTGGAGAGTTGAAAACAAGATCCGAAAACCAAACACTTTTAATTTATATAAACCTGAATCTATACGATAAACATCATGACTACAAGCTGGCTTACTCTCCTAATCTATGACTACAAGGTGGCTCACTTCCTTAATCCATGACTACTACAAGGTGGCTAACTCACCTAATCCATGACTACAAGGTGGCTCACTCCCTTAATCCATGACTACTACAAGGTGGCTCACTCTCCTAATCCATGACTACAAGGTGGCTCACTCTCCTAATCCATGACTAGTACAAGGTGGCTCACTCTCCTAATCCATGACTACAAGGTGGCTCACTCTCCTAATCCATCACAACTACAAAGTGGCTCACTCTCCTAATCCATGACTACAACAAGTTGGCTCACTCTCCTAATCCATGACTACTACAAGGTGGGTCACTCCCCTAATCCATGACTACAAGGTGGCTCACTCTCCTATCTCCCACACCTTTACTTATTCCCCTAGACTTACCAAAAAGGGGGCCTGAAGCGACGAGCCAAATGCCATTAATTACCCCTGACACACCCATTATGGCCATGTACTTGTACACGCCCATACTCTCAACCATCAGCAGCGCATCAAGGCTCATGCAAGACCCTACCAGGAACCCAAACATCCCCAGCGACACGTTTATCCACACTATCCCCTCCACGAAGCAGAACACTGTGAAGGGTAGGAACGGATGACAACAGCGAAGGTGAATCGAATTATCCCTATAGTTATACGTATTCAAATAATCATTTTCATCAAAATATCTTACATGCAAAGTTTCAGTACTGTCACGTATTAATTTATATCTAATTTTATCAGTTACTACTTACTAATAATCATAACCATAAGTCCTGCGGTGCTGATAATGATGAGGACACGGGTATTGAAAAATGGTAGGTCAGTCAGGGGGGTCACCACAAACCTAGAGAGAAGGTTAAAGATGCTGCACACTGACAACCCCAATGATGCCTGTTCCTGTGTATATCCCTCAGACTTCATGGCAAATGGCACCATCATCATGATGTTCAGACAGACACCAAGCACAAAACTTCCTCCCACTGAAATGATGAGAGCTGACGCATACCGCAGAATTCCAATGTTTCTGAGTAAAGTTCTGAACAGTGCTACCAAAGTGGTTTTCAAGTCAGGTTTGTTTTTAGATGCACTGGGTGGTACGTGACTCTTAGTTCTGGTTGTTTCTTTGTTCACAGTAAGACTAAGGTCACCAGTACTTTTCTCACTGTTTTCGATCCATGTTTTGGAAGATATCAGTTCACTTGTTTCAACCAGTCCCAGAATCTCTGTTGTGCCATCATCTGTTTCATTTCCTGGCTTATAAGTGCTGGAGATATCATGAAGTTCACTGTCAACATCTATTTTGAGATGTTTATCGCCAGATACTTCTTTTGGGGTTACTGTTTTCTCATGCTTTTTCCGGTTGTGCCAGGCAACGGGGTGTAAGACTGCAGCAGCAGCACAGTTATTGAGCATGAAGGCAGCGACGATGAGGGTGGCTCCCCTGAAGGCGTACTCCTGCTGCAGGTAGGTGATGGCGGGAGGCCCAAGTATCCCACCTATACAGATCCCCGCTGACATGATTCCAGTGGCCCGACCTCGCAGTCTCTTGAAGTAAAAGGGAATGATGCAGTAGGCCACCAGGCAGCACAGACCAGACCCCAGACCTAGACAAAAAAAACATAGATTAAAAGTTGGGTGAATGAGAAAAGATAGCTTACATCCAGGCTCTTATTTAATATTTAGGACACAGTTCCGATAATTCAGTCACATGCTTATCCATTTTCTCGTATAGGGATGCAGTGTCATGAGGGTGAATACTCGTATCTCAATATCTTACGACAAAATAAAAACATGCATGGAGGAAATAATTATAGTGTCCCATTCTTCACTCAATTTCACAGGCCGCCGGCCATCTGTTCTTCCCCTTCAGTGTAATACATTGTTGAGCTATCACTGCATTCATGTACTTTCCTTCTGTTATGACATATGCACTACATTTAACCCTATCGAGAGCTAAGGATTCTTAAATCTTTTGGTGTGTTCGCCACAAGATGGTATTTACTCTCTCTTGAAGTGGTCTCTCGTCCTTTAACAACGGTGACTTTAAAATCACCCTTGCGTGCAATATCAGGGAAGAGTCAAAAGTCTGGGTCGAGTCAGTATCTGCCAAAACCGTCCCTCCCAGCTTTTCAACGGTCAGCATGCAACACGACTGAGCAATGTCAATATTCCCTGGGGTACGAAAGAAATGAATGAGAGAGCTTGCCCTCGCATCACCACACATCCTCAGGAGCCCTTATTGTGTCTACCCTGGCAAGACAAACAATATCTTAATCGCCCGCCTTATCATATGACAGCGACCACCTCAGTAATGGCACAAAAATATTGGATGCGCTCTCTCTCTCTCTCTCTCTCTCTCTCTCTCTCTGACTAACCTACGAGAAGGGAGTGTGAGAAGAAGAGGTAGGGAGCACTGGTGGCGAAGGCGGAGAAAGTAAAACCAGCACTAATAAGCAGCCCACCGACAAAGGCCACACCTCTCCAGCCAAAGTGTTCCGCTAGTCCCCCGCCCAGAAGGTTTGAACAGTTCCACAAGAAACTCTCAGCGTTGAAGATGGCTGCCACTACTACTGAGGGCGTCTGTAGCTGGTTAAGGAAGTCCAGGAAGAGGATGCTGAAGCAGTTACTGATGATTCCTACAGAGATCTGATGATTGAAAGTTAGCCATTAGACGCATCCAGTCCGTCAGTAAATAAAATAAGTCGATGATACAGTCATCCCTTGTTTTTTGCTGGCGTTTGGAACAGAGACGCTCTTGTATTGCAAAACTTTACGCTCGCGTATTGCAAAACTTTACGCCCGTGTAATGCGAAACTTTACGCCCGTGTAATGCGATACTTTACGCCCGTGTATAGAGAATCTACGATTGATGGAAACCAGTCTAAAAGGATGATGATCTAAAATTCCTCGGCAGTGTTCCAAAGCTTAGACATCAAAGTATCTTGTTTGATATGGACTTTCTGATGATGTAGCATAAAATATTAATTTCATCTTGCAATACACCATGAAATAATGTAGTTCTTATCCTGTGACTGTTTACTTCCTCACGAGTACGCGGAGATATTTGTATGGCATGAGAGGAATGAGTTAGGGGAAGAGGAGGAAGGGTAGTGAGTGGAGTGATGATGTGAGTGACCTGATTAAGGATAAAGATGTATGTACCTGCACTGCAGGGCTTCATTATCGTTTGTACTCTCTTCTGTATTTAGTACTGACACAGAAATGGCATTATTCTTGGTGCTTGCAAATAAATATAAATATTATCAGTCTCACGTGAGGAATGAAATGACGATGTATTCTGTGGAATCTAATATCCATTCTATATTTTACAGTCACATTCTATCAGCTTTTAAAGGTGGCTGTTGTAGTCTAAAATGGCAGTGCTTTTAGAGGTAAGATACTTTCAAAGATGAGTTAGTACTGCTCTAATATTCTTGCTACGATTAGTTACAACCTCCCAAATACTCACCATTACCACCCTTATACTCACCATTAGGACAAAACTACCTAATAGGACAACGTACGCCCAACCACCATCCAAAGCCTCGGGTTCATCATCATCATCATTATCATTATCATCATCACCCAGCCTTTCCACATCCTTCTCTCTGCCACTTTCTTGTCGCATAGTCAATTTCTCCTCCTCTTGTCTTAACTCTTGCCCGCCCGAGGCATCCACAACTACTGTCTTAATCTCAGCCTTAACAGTGGTCCCATGGTCACCCGCACACCCAGCCTGGTTCGCTCTTGTTAGAAGGGTGTTGTTGTCAGTCATTTTTTCTTCCTCAATGACATCGGTTTGTTGGTCGTGTAGAGACATCGTCTCTATCCTTTAATAATGGTTCTCAATTTAATTTAATCTTCAAGAAGACTTTGTAATTTTATGTTATACTTCGACTCCACAATTTTCACTTCAACTAACCCCCAAATGATTTTAGGTAAGAATTGGTTCTGGATGAAAAGCCGACATTATTGATACACATAGTTCTTTTTTAAACCCATATCGCAGAGGGAAAGGACGAGAATACGATCAAGTGACGGGGTGGAGAGGTGAAGGCTGCATGAAGTACAGTGAGAGAGGGCAGCTTTGTGGCGGACTGGCGTCGTGGAGAATGATTTGCTTGTGGCCACGTACTCTCCGAGATTCAGGCAGCTGGATATTGATTGATACGAATGTGAACGGAGGCTCGCTTTCACACGTAAAGTAAAACAACACTTAATTGACGCCCGTCACTTTTCCATCACCATTTTCCTCACGTTTTCTCCAGTTACGTTTTCTTAAGACCGCTTCGTTGTTCACTATCCACACTTCGTCACTGTTTATCTTATACTGTAGATATTCTCTCTACATATCCCTTGCACTTTCGTACTGTCGTTTCCAAGGTTGTCTTAGTGAAACTTTGTAATGTTTTTAGTTTCACACTACACGGAACGACAGAGAGAAGGGAGCAGTGAGTGAGAGGAAAGCGGTGAGTGTGAGCGTAAAGGGAGTGTGTGTGGGGTAAGAGCAATAGCCAACAACTAAGGGATTGGGGCTTGAGTGTTGAGTCGACGTGAGCAATCAGCCTGGAGGGAGAGAGGGTGGGAGGGAGGTAGAGGGATAAAGAGGGAGGGAGGGAGATTAACAAGGAGTGAGGGGATGGGGGAGAAACAAGGGGGGAGGCTGCTCGGTATCTTGACCAGATTGGAAGGGGATGTTTTAGGCTGGGCACACAATGAGGCCCAGATTATAGAGGACTGCAGTAGCAATGAGTTAGACAGAAATCTCCATATATTTATTAGAAATTAAACAGCGCACATTGATCCGCAAAAGAGGTTCATACTCCTCTCTACCTGGACAGCGCAGGTGTTAAAATGCAGTTTCCTATACACATATAGAAGGAAAGAAAGCAAGAAATATTAGGAACCTTCATAAGCATAATATGTTGATCAGAAATTACCACTTCTTTTGTTTTGTTGAGAGAGAGAGAGAGAGAGAGAGAAAGAAAGACAGAAACAGACAGACAGACAGAGAGAGAGAAAGAGAGAGAGATGAATTTGGCTGACTTATCTCTTTGTCTATCTACACCAAGAGCGTTATGTAAATCCCGTCTCAACTACACGAATATATAATGTATATAATTACCTTCCATGCCCCTGTCATTACTAATACAAGTACCATTATTTCCAAACCAAACAAGATTGATTAGTAAAGTGAATAGTAAAGATTTTTGTAATGATAGTAAGGTGGTGGGTAGACTGGCTCAACATGCAAATTGGTGAAGATCAATGGCAGTTACAAACAGCAGTATATTTGACTCAGCAACAGGGTGTGGTCTAGTACTGCTATCTCATCACTGATGTCTGTGTTAGATTAGCACACATACACACGCACACGCACACACACACACACACACACACACACACACACACACACACACACACACACACACACACACACACACACACACACACACACACACACACACACACACACACACACACCTCCATGTGCCCTCAAGCCATAAAGATTTTGTTGTTTTTATCAATATTCTTGTCGTGGCATTAGGCTCACCCGAAACGCGAAGCCTCTGAGGAAAAAGAACTAGAACTAATGCAGGACACGTAAAGAAAAAGGTTAAGTTGTAGGCTGACGATTAGAAGCATCTGAAGATACTGTATTTACAAGATTTTATTATTTTTTCCTCATTACAAGAAGGCTTACATCACTTGGAAAACATAGGTAATTACTCTTTGGATTAGATAGCCAAATGAGCATCAATTACCACCATTCATCTTCACATCATTCCCTCCACGTTGGGTCATATTTAACTGCTTGAGTTTTTGTTGGATGGGAGAGGGAGACAAAGGTTTGTTCCTGAATTCTTTATTTCTCTGAAACGTTAGAGGAAAACAATTCATGCTTTAACCTCCCTCCCTCCCTCTCTCTCTCTCTCTCTCTCTCTCTCTCTCTCTCTCACCCAGCACTTCAACTTGTCTCAGTGGATCATCTAAAAATCTGATATAAAAAAAATACAGCTTTACTTCCCACCGTATTAGTCAGTTTATTAGCATGTAGCACCTTTAGCACACCTGTGGAGTTGATTTGAGAGTTGTTGGCACAGTTGTGAAACTGATCTAAAACAATGTTAACACATTTCCTTACTAAAACAACAGCCTGAAGCTTCACCCAACCACACCTTCCCTCCCACCTCCTTCATTTGTGGAGACCTGGCTTCACTGCACGTAATATCACAAGACGTCTCTTCTTTTGCAGTCTCCAAGCCTGTCTGTCTTCCATGTCTCAACTTCCTTCCTCTTCTTTAGTTCCTTAAATTGTAATTTTTAACACTCAATTAGCCACATCACATGCTATACCTTAGCTGACCTTTTTACATTCATATTTTAACCTCTTGTTGCCTCGACATACACTTTCATATCTCCCTTTCTGCTCTCTTTATCCTTGCTCTTTTCTTCCCCTTTGCCCCAGCATTTTTCCCTGCCCTGCTCCTTCTCTTTCCGCTTATCGTAGGCAAGTGCTGCTGGGAGGAACAGGTAGAGGATGATGGTGATGAGGGCGGTGGAGGCGAGAGCGCAGAAGGTGATGGTGTAGCTGCCACTCACGTCCCGGATCACACCTGCGGCGGAACACTTAATTAGCAACAGGTACTGGTTTAGTTAATTACAGTGCAGTGCTCCGTTAATAATGATTGTAGATAGGCAAATAAATTTGTCATCATTATCATACTTACTGTGAAAATCTCTGTGAGTGCACTAGGGAAAACAATGCATTAACAGTACACGAACATTTATAAAGATTATGGGATGTCTTCGTAGGCCAATACATGCGACGAAATCCAATTACTGTAGTGGTCATCGATGAACTCTGAGATGGACTTCGGAGGGCTTCACTTAGATACCCCCTACTTACAATACCATAGAGCAATTCTTTCCACAAATCAGAAGTACAGAAACCAGTAATTTTCCTTTACTAGTGCATTACTACCTCTGGATTTCATTACTTCACAGAATCAAAAAGCAGTGATGTATGGGAGATGAAATTTTAATGGTTGTTCGTTCTGTACCAGTCGTGGCTCAGTGGGTTAGAGCGCTCCGCGCTGACCGAAGGGTCGGAGGATCAAATCCACCCAATGGTCATTGGTAGACATCAGGAAGGGCATCCGGTCATAAAATGGTACACGCTCCAATCCAAAGTCCTCTACTCAGGGGCAACGCCTTAGCCCATTGGGGATACCTGGCGTAAAACCAAAAAAAAAAAAAAAAAAGGTTCCTTCTGTACTGAGTGGACATCAATGGTCATCCTCTCAAAGACTTTCCTGTACCATATATCTGTTTACTAAATGAACATAACATTTCAGTTAACTATCCAGTATGTTCTAAGCCAACTCAGCCCCAGGACCCTACAGCAACATGGGACATTGTTCTCGCCACGTATTCTACACTGGACCATTTCTCTCTTGGCGTTGCTTCGGTAGAGCTTGGAGTGTTGAAAACAAGATCTGAAAACCACTTTTAATTTATATAAACGTAAATCTATACGTTAAACATCATGACTACAAGGTTGCTCACTCTCCTAATCCATGACTACACGGTGGCTCACTCTCCTAATCCATGACTACAAGGTGGCTCACTCTCCTAATCCATAACTACTACAAGGTGGCTCACTCTCCTAATCCATGACTACTACAAGGTGGCTCACTCTCCTAATCCATGACTACAAGGTGGCTCACTCCCCTATCTCCCACACCTTTACTTATTCCCCTAGACTTACCAAAAAGGGGGCCTGAAGCGACGAGCCATATGCCATTAATTACCCCTGCCACACCCATTATGGCCATGTACTTGTAGACTCCCATACTCTCAACCATCAGCAGTGTATAGAGGTTCAAGGAAGACCTTGCCATGAACCCAAACATCCCCAGCGACACGTTTATCCACACTATCCCCTCCACGAAGCAGAACACTGTGAAGGATAGGAACTGATGACAACAGCGAAGGTGAATCGGCTCATCCCTATAGTTATACGTATTCAAATAATCATTCTCATCAAAATATCTTATATGCAAACTTTCAGTACTGTCACGTATTGATTTATATCTAATCTAATCAGTTACTACTTACTAATAATCATAACCATAAGTCCTGCGGTGCTGATAATGATGAGAACACGGGTATTGAAAAATGGTAGGTCAGTCAGGGGGGTCACCACAAGCCTAGAGAGAAGGTTAAAGATGCTGCACAGTGACACCCCCCATGACGCCTGTTCCTGTGTATATCCCTCAGATTTCATGGCAAATGGCACCATCATCATGAAGTTCAGATAGACACCAAACAAAAAACATCCCACGGAAATGATGAGAGCTGACGCATACCGCAGAATTCCAATGTTTCTGAGTAAAGTTCTGAACAGTGCTACCAAAGTGGTTTTCAAGTCAGGTTTGTTTTTAGATGCACTGAGTGGTATGTGACTCTTAGTTCTGGTTGTTTCTTTGTCCAAGGTAAGACTAAGGTCACTAGTACTGTTCCCACTATTTTCGATCCACGTTTTGGAAGGTATCAGTTCACTTGTTTCAACCAGTCCCGGATTCTCCGTTGTGCCATCATCTGTTTCATCATTTCCTGGCTTATAAGTGCTGGAGATATCACGAAGTTCACTGTCAACATCTATTTTGAGATGTATATTGCCAGATACTTCTTTTGGGGTTACTGTTTTCTCATCCTTTTTCCGTTTGTGCCACGCAACGGGGTGGAAGACTGCAGCAGCAGCACAGTTATTGAGCATGAAGGCAACGACAATGAGGGTGGCTCCCCTGAAGGCGTACTCCTGCTGCAGATAGGTGATGGCAGGAGGACCCAGTATCCCACCTACACACATCCCCACTGACATGATTCCAGTGGCCCGACCTCGCAGTCTCTTGAAGTAAAAGGGAATGATGCAGTAGGCCACCAGGCAACAAAGACCAGACCCCACACCTAGACAAACAAAACATAGATTAAACGTTGGGTGAATGAGAAAAAATAGCTTTCATCCAGGCTCTTATTTAATATTTAGGACACCTTTCCGATAATTCAATCACATGCTTATCCATTCTCTTGTATAGGGATGCAGTGTCATGAGGGGGAGTACTAGTATCTCAGTATCTTATTGCAAAATAAAAATATGCATGGAGGAAATAATTATACTGTCCCAGTCTTCATTCAATTTCACAGGCCGCTTCAGCCATCTGTTCTTCCCCTTCAGTGTAATACATTGTTGAGCCATCGCTGCATTCATGTACTTTCCTCCTGTTATGACATGTGCACTACATTTAACCCTTTCAAAAGCTAGGGATTCTTAAATCTTTTGGTGTCTTTGCCACAAGATGGTTTTTACTCTCTCTTGAAGTGGTGTCTCGTCCTTTAACGACGGTGACGTTACAATCACCCTTGCGTGCAATATCAGGGACGAGTCAAAAGTCTGGGTCGAGTCAGTATCTTCCAAAACCCTCCCTCCCAGCTTTTCATCGGTCAACATGAAACACGACTGAGCAATGTCTATATTCCCTGGGGAACAAAAGAATTGAGATGGACAGAGAGCTTGCCCTCACATCACCACACTTCCTCAGGAGCCCTTATTTTGTCTACCCTGGCTCGACAAACAATATCTTCATCGATTGCCTTATCATACGAAAGTGACCACCTCAGTAATGGCACAAAAACAAAAATGGGTGCTTTCTCTCTCTCTCTCTCTCTCTCTCTCTGACTAACCTACAAGAAGGCAGTGTGAGAAGAAGAGGTAGGGAGCGCTGGTGGCGAAGGCGGAGAAAGTAAAACCAGCACTAATAAGCAGCCCACCGACAAAGACCACACCTCTCCAGCCGAAGTGTTCCACTAGCACCCCGCCTAGAAGGTCTGAGCCGCACCACAAGAAATTCTCAGTGTTGAAGATGGCTGCCACTACTGATGAGGGCGTCTGTAGATGGTTAAGCAAGTCCAGGAAGAGGATGCTGAAG